>NC_054545.1:31518138-31818138 GCF_017654505.1 Polyodon spathula | reverse complement strand
TGTGTGGACGTGGTGGATTGTACTATTCACATGGGGAGATTGCGCTTTCAGAAATACATTTATGTTGTTGATGGAGAGGGTGCGGATGAGGAACTGCCAATTAGTTTTATAGCCTTTGCGTGTCAGAAAATACCTGCACTTGTAACGAGACAGAAGGGATCTCCACGCGTCAAACAGCAATCTCATGTTCCTACAGGTGATGAGAGACAAACTACATTAGGTGCTTAAACTTTCAAGTGTTTAAAGCTAACAAAATAATCCCAGGAATCGTACCTGTCGTGCACTTTCATTTATTATGTGCTCACATCTGACACATGCATTTAAATTTCAAAAACATTCTCTCTGCCACTATCGTAGATTAAAGAGAGTGCTTTCTCTGTGTCTTACTTTCAGGTAGTCTTATGGACCTTGGTCATTTCCCCCAGCCTCTGTGTCATGCGTTCTTTTCAATAACCATGTAGGTGCTTCTGACTGATATGCCTTGAAGTTAAAAACACTGCTGAGGTGAACTTACCTAAGAGGCAAAATAGTATAGACTAGCTGATATTAAGGCATGTGAACTGAAAGCTTTCTTTAAATCTCTGCTAATAAAATAAATCCATAAATCTTTACTTCCTGGATCATTTCACAGCAGCAGTGTCTTCTGGGTCACAGCATGTTACTGGTCCAAAGCATGTCAGTCAATATGGGAAACAGCTGACTGGTTATTAAAAGGAAAGAAGCCAGTGGTGGGACAACTTCACTCCCCAGGTCTAAAAAGCATGGCTGACAAATATTTGAGATTTATTTAACCGAGTACAAGATAGCATGTTTTATATTCAAAATACATGTGAGCTAAAACATGTGTGTCTTTTAAGACAACACATTTGAAGCTTCTATATTGAATGGATGTGCATGCTGGAGATAAAACTATTTGGTTAGCTACAATTATTTTAACCTAGTGTGGTAGCAGATATTTACGTTTTTAAAAGGACAACATATTATTTTGTAATATCAACACGGTGAGATTTACCAGCTTCTTGAAATCACTGTTGAAATCACTACTTGTAATCTAATGTTAACATAAGCTATATTAGTTTTGCTCTAAAACACAGCCAAGGGCTGCTTTTAAACTTTCATTCTTCATGCCCTCTGGTGGCAAACCCCAGCAGGAGTCACATATTGACAGCAATTCTGATGTTATATGATTGTCATTTTCTGTTGGGGAAATAGGAACTAGCAATAACTGCTTAATTAACTAAATTAGACATGATCCATGTGGCTTTAAGTGAATTTCACAACTATGTGTTGCTGCCATTCTTCTAAAATACAGTGCCATTTTAGTAGCCAGTAAAATGTATGTGTGAAACGCTGTAATTATGTAACGCAATCAGAATGAAAAGCAGTTGTGTCTGTTAAAAATGTTTACAGAAGCTTGTTTAATAATCAGTTATACCAGCTATCCCTATGTTTAAAGTTGTATCGTCACATATTTTGGTGCTGAAAAGGGCATTCTTATTAAAAGGATAATAGCTACCAGCACATCCTCTCTGTAATTCATTAGGCCTCTATTCCGTCTGTGCCATCTTGACTAACAATGAGAGCAGTGACATTAGAATAAACATTCTGTTATGTTTCAAAAGAGAGACACTCATTGGCTTAGAACCTGATTGACCGTGAGGTTTATTATAAATTATCGATGACCTCTAAAACAAGTTCCCAGAAGGGGTTATTCCTTAGTTTTAGTACATCCAGAACTACTCTGAATATATCTTTTCTGTAGTATCTGTTTAGGAAATATCATTTTAGAATTGAGTACAGGAGAAACTAAAGCCCTTCTTGCTAATGAATGAGATGGGGATCAGGTAACCACAGAATGAATATGTTACTGCTTCCCCACCCACAGCCTCAACTAATACAGCTAAACAAGACCTTAACATCAAATTTCTGCAGCTTTACTAGTAGTATTTGACATCACAGTGATCGGAGATATAGTAATGATTTACAATAATGCCTGCAAATATGACTTAAAATGGAGTTTGATAGCAGTAACATCTTAAATATCCACACAGTTTTTGATACAGCCACTTGTAGGCGCGATTCAGTGTGATTAAACAACAAGTCGCACACATTATGTCCTTAATTGCTTGTGCCTTTATAGAGCAAGCAGTCACGAACCTAGCCAGGGTTTACCTAGGGCTGTTCAGTAACATGTGTTCAATTAATTCACAATAAGGACAAAGGCAAGGCTATCAGATTCACTTGCTATTGTGAAGTGAATGAAAACATTACACTTCCAATGCACCAGTGCACCCATCCAGAAAACATGGACATTAACTCCTTAGACTTCCTTCACTTTAATCCCTTGACATAAAAATATAATATAGCTAACTGCTAAACAGCTGAGCAAATTGGATTAGTGTTAATATGTAAAGCATTGCATCAGTGATAGTTGTATCTTGCTTGGCGTGTGATATATAATCACTCCAGGGCTCTCTATTCTTGTGCCAGTTGCAATTTCTCTAGTTGCATATAGTAATTATTTATTTATCCACTAAGGGGTTAGATAACTTTATTCTTTTTACTGTGGCATACCATTAATGAATAATAAAACATATGGTGGATATGATAAAGTGTGCAAAAACAATAGCACTGTAAAACCATGACAAATTGATGGTATGGTATAGTTTTAATTAGAAATATATATATATATATATATATATATATATATATATATATATATATATATATATATATATATATATATATATATATATATATATATATATGTTTTATTCTCATTAGGACAACAGCCAGAACCTGTCCAGGTGGGTGTTCTCTCTCAACACGTCACAAGATAAAGGAAGGAGAAAAGAATTCCTCTGGGGTATTAAACATAGCAGCCTGACAGCCAGATATCTTAGAAAGCAAAAGCCCTACTGAAGGACTTGAGGGCTTTTGGATTCATCCGCTTCATGTCTGAGCATTCCTCTTGACTCAGCCCCAGTCAGTCACATGAGTGAGGATGGAGCCCTTCACCTACAGAAACACTGGAGTCTTCCTAGCCCTGGTCCTCTACCTCAGTGAGACATGCAGGGGCTGAAAAGCTCTTTCACAGCCGAGATCACTCAGACATCCAGGACCTGCCCTCAAGGCAAGCACAGCTTATTCAGACACCCGAGTCTGCGCAGGTAAGGCTTTGTCATTTCAATTTCATTCTGGAGCGTAAAGACAGCACCACTTTTTAAATGAATAAAAGTAAAGAACGCAGAATCCCATGCACTGCTAAATTTATTTTCACACTGCCTGATCTCTATTGCAGGATATTTTGCAAAGATTATACTGTTGTGTTATACCAGTGGTTCAGTAGTACTGAGTCTTGTTCATATACCACCAGCTGTAATTCTTAAACTGACTACATAATAGAGTAATGCAAACCTCTTTGTAAACCTTCGTGCCCTTATAAAGATAAACTCTTAGATCCAGTGAGGAACTATGAGAATAAAAGAGCCTTTACCTGTATAATTTCCAGGTCTTAAATCATCAAAAATTATAACTGCCTGTGAAACTGACAAATGTGGTGAAATACAGTATAACAAGATCATCTACAATAGCACAAAAACACAGCAGTGTACAATTAGTGCATTGTTATGAGATATCTAGCATGCTCGGCTTTTGTTACAAATTGGATATAATCTGCCATGTAATTTTCTAATAATTTGGCTTTTGTTTTTATAGGAATTCCTAACAAAATATGGTTATGTTGAACCTGTCGGTTGGGAGGATTTTGATTCTGAGAATGTCCCCGTGCCTATAGATGAGAATCAGGCCCCCAAAGAGCTGATTTCTGAGGGAAGACCACAATCTAGGTTCTGAGAAGATATAGAACAGAAACCAACCAAAAGCCCAGCCTACATTGAATCCCTGAAGAGCTTCCAGAAGGAAAACGGGATTCCGGTCACTGGCGTCCTGGACGAGCAAACCAAAGAAGCCATGAACCGACCCCGTTGTGGTGTCCCAGACCACAAAGCAAGCTCCAACGAAACAGCTTCAAATGAGACGTCCACCATCTCCCAGGCCAACTCGACCACGGAGCTCGCTTCCAATGAAACAGAGACAGCACCCATACGGGAGAAGAGGTTCCTGTCCCAGCTGGTGGAGCATGTCAGGAGGAAATGGGCGGATGTGTACACCTTGGCTGGAGATAGCGGAACCAAACAGGCTTTCAGCAAGTCCACGCTGAAGTGGCGCCTGATGGAGGAGGGCTATAGCATGCACCTGTCCATTGAACAGCAGAAGAGTGTGTTAAGGCTGGCTTTCCGCATTTCTGCAGTTTGTAGAGGATCTGACCTCTTCCTCTTCCGAGATCGACATCAAACTTGGCTTCGGCACAGGTGAGTAAAAGAATTAGCAAGCCCAATGACTGATGACCAATGACCAAGATGTTAGGAAAGGGACTGCTTTAATCTCTTGACATTTTCTGCATGCCGTAGAACATTGGTCGGTCTGAACTTTGGTGGTAGCATATTCTAGATGTCCCTATCATTCACATAAACTTGAATATAATAAAATTATCTTGGGGGACCAAAATTAGCCACCCACAAACCACAGCACCTAAAAAGAGGTATGCCTTTGAGATGAAAATTACATATTAGTATAGTGTATCTTAGGCATGTGGTTTAACATCAACCACTGAGAAATATTACAGAGGAATCAGATTATTTCCATTAACAGAATTAAAAAATGATTTAAAAATGACAAATTATTACATGTATTACAAACTGCATCAATAGACAAAAGATTCACATATCCAGTTGGTAGTATTACTGCGTGTACCTGCTACGCACACATGCACACACGCGCACGCGCGCACACGCGCACACGCACACGCGCACACACGCACACGCGCGCACACACGCACACACAAGCACACGCGCACACGCACACACACAAACTATTTTATGCATAGCTAATTGAGCAAGGTGTCCTAACAGAGGAAATCATTTGGTAACAGATTTCAGTGTAATTGCTATAACATGTTGTCTCCGCTGATCCAAGGAAAACAAAGCAGCTGTTACAACTAAACAAGAGAACAGATTTTGTTAGAGATAAATCATATGCAACACACAACAGTGCCAACCAGCCTCAGGTTACCAATGCCCAGGAGTACAAACAGAGAAACCTGTATGACGCGAGATTCATAGTTGACCTTGTTTCAGTGACATGGAAAGTCCTGTCTTGCCACATTGGCTGGGAAGGCGGTGTAGCACTTACACAGCTAACTTTTTCCCTGATTTCTAAAACAGAACTGAAATTAGAGCTGAGTTCCTAATTATAATTTACAGAACTGTTAAACTTTTGGATAAAAATTAATTTTCCAAACACTTAAGGTGCTGTTATATAAAGACCTAGTGAAAAACCTAAATTTTGAGGGAGAATACATTTTTATAGATAAAACCATGTTATTTGCGCTTAGCACAAAATAACTTGTGTTATACCACATAACTGATGCGAGTCATAGCAAAAATATAACATTTCTTATGCACATCATAGCAAAAAATGATATTATGCTTGTTGTGGCTCCTTAGCTGGATCTAATTTCACTGTATTTCAGTTTAAGAAGAACTGTAGATGCTTTTTTTAAAAAAAAAAAAAAAAAAAATGACAATACTCATTAGCATTCACTCTGGTGAAAATGCCAACTTGTAAAAAAAAAAAACCTCGATATTATCAGTTGGCATGTCCTCTCTCTCTCTCTCTCTCTCTCTCTCTCTCTCTCTCTCTCTCTCTCTCTCTCTCTCTCTCTCTCTCTCTCTCTCTCTCTCTCTCTCTCTCTCTCTCTCTCCTCTCCTTTGGTCTCCACCCTGGGTGCTGAAGGTAAAGAGCTAGTTCTCACCTGCTGAATAAAAGCATGGGAATGCGACTGCACTGCAAATCACAACTTACTTGGTAATTAGCCAGTTAGGAAAAAGATTGACTGAGCAGCTGTGCACAGAGAGAGGTTAAAATGATATTGAGAGATGGATAGAGGGTCAGATAGTCGATGTGCTTTCTGCAAATGCCTGGATTTGCCTGGAGGAAAAAAAAAATTGCATTGGTGATCACAGTTTATGTTTAAAGAGCCAGCATTACAAAGGTTTTCCCTTATCAGGTCATGCAGAATACATTGAAACACTGGCATGGAGGTCAACAGGGCCCCTGAAAACATATCTGAGGAATCCAGTATTGTCCCTCTAGCAGACATTCACTTTGATGACGACGAACATTTTGTCGGAACAAACAGTGACCAGGGAATCAGTCTGCTAAAGGTAATTCACTTGATAATAACATAAGGTAATTCACTTGATAAGAACAGAAAAAAAGGTCAATGACTCCGACAAGCCTTGCACTTTAGGTCAGTTTCTTGATTTTCATTTCCCTATTTTACTATCCATTTAAGTCATTTCTTTAAAGAAAACCCCCTTTTTTTTAAAGCCCATTAATCTTTGCAATCTTTGCTTTATCACATTTTTGTACAGTAATGAGAATGTTTTTTGTTTTTTTTACAAATTGGGCTACGCTTCAAAATACTGGTACTTTACCCTACTTTAGCTTCCACTTGTGTTGGCTTGTTTAGCACATGTACTTACTAGAAAATGATATGCTTGGTTAGATCTCCTCATTAAACATGTTATTGTATACAGTTCATCCTCTCAGTAACAGAACGGTGTGCTAAATGCATATAGTAAAGGGTAACTATGTGAATGACCCTGTATTATTGAAGTGTATCCACAAATTGTGATAGGTACACTATATGTGAAATACCAGATCCTTATTATGAACTGGAACTGTACACAGCAGTTTTGAGAACAGGAAACATCCATTTAGGCAGCATGCCAGTTTGCTCTTTTGCAGTGACACAAACTTGTCCCCTCCCTGTCAGGTGGCCGTCCATGAAATCGGACACGCTCTGGGGTTGCCACACAAGTACCGCACTGGATCGGTAATGCAGCCTAATTATATTCCACAAGACAATAACGTGGAAATAAACTGGCTAGACAGAAAGGAGATGCAGGCCCTGTATGGTAAGTTCTCCTGTAGAAATGTATGTAAAAGAGGCGGGTGTGCCACTAAACTACAACAAACATCTTTCCACAGTGGCAGATACTAGTTCTTGATTGGAGTTTTTTAACATTGTTTATCATGCTTAATATATATATATATATATATATATATATATATATATATATATATATATATATATATATATATATATATATATATACTGTCCCCAACCTCCCCAAGAATCAAAGAATCCATTTCTGACGTCATAATGAAAATATTTGACTCATATTAAATGCCCCCCACCTTGTCTCAAACTCTCTTAGGGACACAAAGAATACTCTTTATTATAATGACATCTTTCTGAAAGAAAAAAAGAACAAAGACTTTATTTTCACTGTTCTCTCTTATTTCTTGAGAATGGCGGGGGGTTTCTCTTTTTTCAGACACATGTGATACACAGTCATTCTCACCCATACGAAAACATTATAGAGTTGATTAATAGGTTCTATTGATAACACGTTACAACAGACAACTGGTGTCATCCTTAGCTGAAAAACACTGAACTAAAAAAAAACCCACCTCATCAGCAACCATTTGTTTCATGTCAGCTTGGAAAAGAACATCCATAATCCTATCATGTGATTCAGATTCACATAAATTAAGTAAAAAATATCTTTCATACATTTTAGCAATGATGGGTGCACTGTTGGATTGTGTAGCGTACAATACTATGCACAGTCAGCCATCATTTATGTTGGTGATTAAATGTACATGACAAAATTACATAAAAAGAAACACACTCAGCTAAAAAAAGGGTTCGTAGTATATATAAATTACTAAACTGAATATATTCTCCAGGTATTTGCCAAGGTCCCTTTAACACAGTCTTCGACTGGATTCGAAGAGCTAAGAGTGTGACTGGAGATTGGATCTACCGGTTCAACACCTACTTCTTCAGGTCCAGCTGGTACTGGATGTATGAAAACAAAAGTAACAGGACACGCTATGGAGACCCATTCCCTGTCAACATTGGCTGGAGGGGTATCCCCAGCTCCAACATTGATGCCTTTATTCATATCTGGACCTGGAACATAAATGCCCAGTACCCCCCCCACCCCCACCCCCCCCCCCACCCCCCCCCCCCCCCCCCCCCCCCCACCCCCCCCCCCCCCCCCCCCCCCCCCCCCCCCCCCCCCCCCCCCCCCCCCCCCCCACCCCCCCCCCCCCCCCCCCCCACCCCCCCCCCCCCCCCCGCCCCCCCCCCCCCCGCCCCCCCCACCCCCCCCCCCCCCCCCCCCCCCCCCCCCCCCCCCCCCCCCCCCCCCACCCCCCCCCCCCCCCCCCCCCCCCCCCCCCCCCCCCCCCCCCCCCCCCCCCCCCCCCCCCCCCCCCCCCCCCCCCCCCCCCCCCCCCCCCCCCCCCCCCCCCCCCCCCCCCCCCACCCCCCCCCCCCCACCACCCACCCCCCCCCCCCCCACCCCCCCACCCCCCCCCCCCCCCCCACCCCCCCCCCCCCCCCCCCCCCCCCCCCCCCCCCCCCCCCCCCCCCCCCCCACCCCCCCCCCCCCCCCCCCCCCCCCCCCCCCCCCCCCCCCCCCCCCCCCCCCCCCCCCCACCCCCCCCCCCCCCCCCCCGCCCCCCCCCCCCCCCCCCCACCCCCCCCCCCCCCCCCCCCCCCCCCCCCCCCCCCCCCCCCCCCACCCCCCCCCCCCCCCAACCCCCCCCCCCCCCCCCCCCCACCCCCCCCCCCCCCCCCCCCCCACCCCCCCCCCCCCCCCCCCCCCCCCCCCCCCCCCCCCCCCCCCCCCCCCCCACCCCCCCCCCCCCCCCCCCCCCCCCCCCCCCCCCCCCCCCCCACCCCCCCCCCCCCCCCCAACCCCACCCTTTTTCAAAGGTACATCCACATAACAAAACTGAAGCTACATTCTAAGATGAGCTAAAGTCATCATTAAGTATTAAGCTACACTATATAAATGCTTCACCATATTGATTGTTTATTGCATTAAAGGCATTTTAAACCCAAAGGAATGGAAACGTATGAAGGGACTGTGGCAATGAATGTGTTGCTGCTTTGGTGTCCTGCAGGTACACAGTATTGGCGCTATGACCCTGACAACGACATGATCTTCACTGAAGATCCTGAAGGAGTCAGATATCCCAAGTTGATTTCTGAGAGATTCCCAGGAGCTCCTAGCCCAATAGACACTGCATTCTTTGATCAAAGGGATCGCAACATCTACTTCTTCAGGGGATCCCAAGTAAGTAGGATCTACTTTATTTATCTAGGCAATTAATGTTTGTGCTGATGGATAGGTCTGGATTGGCAGGGATAGCTTTCCCACATTGCCCCACAAACATGCCTCAAACCTGGAGTGACCTGCTCAGGGGCAGAGAGAGCAGTTCAGGCTCCATGCTCATCCCTTCTCTTTTTGAGACTGGCAGTGTCAGTTAGGACAAATCACATGGTGGAGTGTGGTGCGGACTATCATCAACCTTATCATAAACCCATATAGCAGAGCAATGCAAAATGGTTCCCATTTGGAGAAACTTTGACGGTTCAATATATAGTGCAGTTACCAAAGTCGGCCACCGTGTGGTGCTAAGAATCCCATCAGAATAAAAAGGAAAACTGTAGTAATACCTGAAAGCAGAAGTGACTTCAGCCACAGTTATTTTCTACCTTGCCTTCACTGTTTTCACCTCAGTTTGAGTCACTTCTTGTCAACGGTTTGTGACCTCATCCCAATCACTGAGACCCCTAAAGTCTGGTAACAGTTTTAAGAAACAAATTGAATAAAAATAAGATTTAATAGCCTTAAACCTCACATTATCACAGAATAGGGTGAAATCGTGCTGTGTTCTTACCATGCAATAACTTCATAAGAGGCTTATATTTCTATAAGCATTTTTATAAGTATTGTATAGTGACATAAGGCTATTGATACACTGGCTTCAGTTCCTTCAAGACTATCACTAAATGATCCAGCTTTTGTCTCCTCTCCTGTTAAGGTGACAGCGTTCAGTGTTGACCTGAAACAGAAGCTCAGTGGATACCCAAAGCAGATCGTTGATGTGTTCCCTGCTACGACTCCTGGAGATCATCCAATTGGGAATATAGACTCTGTCTATTACCCTTACACAACCAGTTCCATCTATTTTATCCAGGGCACGCTGTACTGGAAGGTAGTAACTGACAACGATAGGATACGCAATCCCTCCTTTCCCTTCAACGAACTTCTCCAACAAAACAAAGTCTCAAACAGCTGGTTTGACATTTGCAACGTGCATAATTCAGTCCTATTAATGGGTAGCAAGTAAAAGGACTGAGCACTTAATATAACTTTGTTTTTATGCATATAGAATGTCAATATGTTGATTTTTTTTAAATATATCTATTCTATTCTATATCCAGTCTATTACAATTAGATTCACATTACTGTGGTAATTTATCCTACTTCTGTATAGAATCTATTAGGGAGCCATTACAATACTTCTATAGCCTACATTAACTGTATTGTTGTGGCAGTGCCAGTACTGGACAGTACAAGCAGTAATACATTGTCTTGCCTGTCTCTCTTATGTCAAGCTGATGGCAGTGAATATGTTTCACAGGATAAAGTCAATGATCATGTTGATGTGGGTTAAGAAAACTTACTTTCGTTGAAATGTAACTGAGTTTGCAGTCAAGTGGAAAATAATTTTGACCCAGCAGACAAACTATATGGGATCCACCACAAAATGAACAAAACCTAATACTACAGTGCTTGAGTCATACCACTTTTAGTTATGCATTTCTAATCTGGTACCTTTTTTAGATGAAGTCATCCTTTATGATAAGAAAAAAAAAGCACTAATGAAATAATCTACTATAGGACACTGAAAAGATTGTTAAACTGGTCAATAAAAGTGTTGACTAACTATAGAGCACAGTTTTACACAGAGTAGCAGAGTAGCAACTTGAAAAATGAGCAAGCCTTAAATAGGCATGTGTGTTAAAACGTTACTGTTTAGAAAATTTTGATAGCAAAATCTGTAACAGGAATGAGCAGCTGTGGTCCTGGATTGACATTCCATTGCTGGTTTAATGCAAATAATTCATCATCTTTAACACCTAGGCTGGGTTTAAATTGCTTCAGTATAATATTTAAGGTCATGGTTGTAAGAATTGAACAAAAATATTATGCAAAAGATTATAAACACATTGTATTATTTTTATATACGATGCACTGTAGTGTTTATTTTGATAACCTTTGTGTATCTGAAAAATATTGTCAAACAATATCAATAATTGCTCAGATGTGTTTAAAATCTGCTGGATAAGTTATATTTTTAAACATTTGCTTTTGCAATGCACCCCTGGTATAAAGAAGGACTTTAAGCTTTAGCCAAGTAGTAGTAATAGAGAGAGTGTCAATGGGTCTGCAGTCTGTAAAGCTGTTTATAGTATCAAGGTATTTATTTTTATTGTTAATGTATTTATGTATTGTATAGTTCCATTAATAGTCCTTTATATGTGTAAAACAGTTTTGGGATGTTTCATAGGTTTTGTTACATTTGTATGGTATTGGTTTTAAATAAATGTTGGCAAAAAGCACTGTGCCATATTCGGTATGACAAGATCGCAGAAGTCCAGGATAAAAAATAAAATACTTTCTATCACATTATTATTGTGATTATTATTATGATGATGATATTATTCCTATAAAAATGCCAACTTGGAATTTCTTTTTTAGTATTTGTAACAGGGAGAAATAA
Source organism: Polyodon spathula (assembly GCF_017654505.1). Classification (NCBI taxonomy): domain Eukaryota; kingdom Metazoa; phylum Chordata; class Actinopteri; order Acipenseriformes; family Polyodontidae; genus Polyodon; species Polyodon spathula. The sequence goes on along the minus strand of NC_054545.1, from coordinate 31,806,360 downwards.
CATTCTGTGATATAAGAAACATGCACGTTCTCATTTTATTGCCCATTGGAGTTGATACTGTAGCTATATAGAAATTGTGACTCCTAACTTGATGCTCATGCTGAGGACATATTGACAAAGATGTCATTTATCAATTTGACAGGTGCCAGTTTAAATACAACGTTGCTTGTGTTGTTGTGCTGGTAATGCTTCAAACTGTGTGCAAAGCCACCTTTATTATATTATGCATCTGAGGTTAAATGAAGGGTTAGCTTTTGCAATCAATAGTACTGAAAGTTAGCTGCCAGTTATTGCGAATTACTGTTGCGTGCACACATTAATTGCAATATTGATACTGTAGCTAAATAAATTATACATGTGTTTAGAAGTCACTTCAGCTAACTGCAATAATGCAATTATTTGCTTACTACTAATTGTATCCACTTATCAGCTGATCCTCAATATAAGTGCTCTTTAATATGTAGAATTTGTTTGTTGCATATATTTTAACTTTGTTATATCATTTATTTTAAAGGCTGTATATAAACATGTATAATTACCTTCATATCTGAATGCTTTTTACATGTGTCGTGTTTATTTGGGCTAGTTATAGTTTGACAATTGAACCCTTCAGCGAAAGTATAATTTTTGGAGTTTGACACTGTGACTGTAATATAACAAAACAGGTTTTCGTGACTTCAATTGAACGATATTTTATGGGTGCCACCGTGCTTGCAAAACTTTGATAACTAAAGATGACAAGGACTTACAACAAGAGCTTCAGTTGTAACTTACATGTGTCTTGGAATTGTATTCTCTGTGTGTAAAAGAGTCTTTCAGACAGAGGGTAACATTTTTAAATTGTTGGTTCAGGTGCCTAATTTTGCTCTACAGTATATATATATATATATATATATATATATATATATATATATATATACTATATATATATATAACTACACCACACATTAACGCATATATATAAACCATGGTAGTATCATGGTAAAAAACCATAGCAAAGTGCAGTAATCCATAGTAAAAGGACAATGAAAGCATGGCAAGAACATTGTAAATAAAAAAAATAAAAAATACCATGATAAAGTGTTTTTAACACATAAGTAAAAATGGTAAAAGCACAGCAAACTGAAGAAATACCTTGGTTATCTGTAGAAGTTTTAACTCCCTTTTCTCTGTCTACCTTCTCTGTAATCCATATCAAAATATAACTCTTTTTTTATTATAAATATATTTATTTTATAAATACTTTATCATTCTATAATAATGAAAATGATACATTTTAAATTAGTACAGTACACGTATATGTTAAAAAGTTGTGTAAAGTTATCATGTTGTAGTTTCAGCAAAAATAAAGTAAATGTATTTCATCTTTGCAATGTTGATCCTTGAGAGCACCATTGTAACACTGTACATTTTTTTTGAGCCATATATTTGAAATGTTCAAGTGTAAGACCAGACATGTGGGTAAGCCTATAGGTCCACACAGAGCAAGGTGACTCTATGCACCCTCTAGACATGTAAGGCCAGTTTGAATATAAACTGGTCAAGATTGGAACCCTCCAAAGATATTAAGGCAAGCAACTTTTTTAGCATTGTGCCACTGACCCTCTTGTGGTAAACTACAGTATTGATTATGTGTTTTGTATCAATAATTGCAGGCATTGTTGTTCATGAATAGCTGTTTACTTTATAAATAATTACAGATGGCACACTATGGATTCTTTTCTAATCGTTTAGTTTCTACAAATATGGACTGAAAGTTGAACAGACATGATGGATCATCTAGGTAAAATATAGCTTGCAGTAAAAAATGCTAATACAGGCTACTTTTTGACAGAGCGCAGTTAATTAACGAAAGATGACGTTTCAAAAGATGTTATTTCCCCAGGCACAAGATCATGTCATTCATTCAGTTATCCCCTGTGGTGTATACACACTGCCTAAAAAATAGAGTTCCCACAAAACAAAAGTTGCATATTATATACAAAATATAATTAAATTATATTGGATGCTTTAATTATAAAGCCTTAATTATACAGTAATTAGTATTTGACCCCAATTGACTGAGGTACAGGTGTCGTCCTAATAATGTATACAGTAGTCTGATAGCAGGATAAATTGTCCAAAAGCCAGGCAAAACGAAAATGAAGTCTGCAAATAAAATGGGTTTTAAAGCATTGTTTACATTACCCCTATAAGAAAGGTCATTTCAACTGTGCACTGGAGGAAAAGCTCAGATTCAGTATCTACTCATTCCATTGGCTCACAGATTATGGAACAGCTTGTTGCATTTAGAATCCTGGTGAGTTTTCTGAATCTTGGCTGGGCACAGCCTGTCTCCCCTGAAACACCCTCTGTCAAATTTGTCTTAACAGTTGTCCTGAATGGAGAGCTGTTTTATAGACGTACTTGACATGGCTTGTTAATTTTGTTCAAATAGTCATAGTTGCCTACTAAAGTGAAGCTTTGTAGTATATCTGCCTGCATTTTTAAACCCTCCAAAACTACCTAGTATATCAATCTGAATCTATATGATGTTAAATGACTTAGTCTTAGTACAAAACTCAGTCAGCTTTTAATTTATTTACATAGATGAATCTTTATGGGTAACATTTAAGTTGAAGCATTTATATAAAAAAAAAAAAAAAAGATGTTTATGAACAAGAGAAATCAGTTTATTACAACGCAGTGTAAAATGAGTGTAAAAAAAACCCAGTCTCAGAAAACAGGCCAAATGGGGGAATATTTTTTATAAACTACCCCTTGTCTTTTGAAAAGTCAACTTCCAGTGACAACATCCCCCCTTGCTTGTATTTCCTTTATCTTTAATGGCTTTGGCAATTTGTCAGTTTGCCTGGGGAACTCAGTATGCTAACGATTGTGTTAATCCTCAGGGGTCGGTTTTTCTAAATTTTTTAAATTAAAAGCACATTATTGCAACTCTTGAGCATTGTTCAAGATCGAAGAGGAGAGATTTCCTTCACAATTTCAAAAAGCCCTCTTATCTGTGAAGGAGATGGAAGAATCTATGCTGTATAAACAGATGTCTGCGCTCAATAGCTTCGATGGCAGCAGTACTTCAGATTCTATATTACATGGGTAACCTTACCTTTGTAAATCAATGGCAACATATGTCTCCTCTGTCAAAACAACATACCTTACTCTGGTTCTAACAATAACTCCCCTTGTGTGATTAATAGCATCACTGTAAGGACTTTTGTAGTCAATTTCGCCGCTAGCCATCATTTAGACATGGTGCACATTACCCCAGTGTCACTTTACCTGCCAAAGTAAATACATGTGGGATACAAACACAATAGCTATGGTTTAATTGACAACCATTAGACTACAACAATGAAGTAATGTGGGAGTGTCTGGCTTTACCAAATGTTATCACATACAACTTAGTTTTTTAAAGATTTTTTAAAGATTTCTACAGTAATACAAGTAAGGTGGTCAGTGAAAAGTGCACTTATGAAAATTGAGTTAGAAAACAGCAAACTCCAGTGTAGTCAAATAAAGCTATTCAACACCTTTATCCACAAAATATGGTTTTATGTTGGAAAAATGCAAGATCTATAGAAAACTAAATGACCAGTATCTTTTTAAAGCTTGTCAATCACTTATGGTTGCAATACCAGTATGATTTACATAGCTCTTAGCAAAATGCTGACTCACAGCATATATATATATATATATATATATATATATATATATATATATATATATATATATATATATATATATATATATATATATATATAAAATGCAGTGCAGAATATTTTCAAGCAGCAACATGTTTGCTGTTAAAAATCTATATGGTGGGCTGATAGATAAGATGATGCACAAAACAAACTTCTGGATGCCTGAGCATCAATGTACAGCTGTTTTCAAAATGCTCTTGGGCATTTAAGGTGCCTCAAAAGAGTAAAAGACTAATAACAGAATAGCAAAACTATTTAAAATAATGTCAACATATCAAATCAGTCTACAGTTTGAAATGAAGAGCTGCAAATTTAGAAAATGATGTATTTTTTTCACTATATCAGTCATTAGCAATCATGAACTACTACAGAGAACTAATAAAGGTAGCCTTAACTGCCAGGTACAATAAAATTGTACTGATGCGTTTATTTTATTTTTTTTAAATCTACTTTTGTTAAAAACATCTCTGCTTTCATACTATTTCTTGGTTGCGAGAGAGCTGAACCTCACAATTGTGAGCGTTGTTATTCAATAATGCAACACAAGACATTTTACTTAAAAAGGCTCATTTATTATTTACACCAACCATCTGTTCCCTTTAGGAATCTGAACACATCAGACAGCAGATAACGCAAAACAACACAGAGACACGCCTGGGCAATAATCAGTCACAGTGCGCTGCAAATGAACAATTCTTCATATAAGCATATGGCATATCCAAGATTAGCAACTCTTGGAAATCTTTCATGTTAGACATATGCTAAACACTAACACACACACACACACACACATATATATACATATCAACAAAAACCTACAGCATGAAAGATATGTTTAAAGGGAAACTGCAGCTTTGGTGACATTAAAAACAAACAAGCAAAACACCTTAGTCCAATTACAATGTTTTTTTTTGTCTACTGTTCTAAGATGTTTCGTTAAAGGATATTTAGATATTGTGATTGAATGTTTAACATTACAGATGAAGGATGCTCATGTAAATCACTTAATTACACCAAAAGAACATACAGTACAGTTCAGCATCCCAGCTAACAGGATTAGCCAAATACCGGACATTTATACCAGACATATGGAGCCATATACATAATGCACAAGCAGGCCAGTAGATGCATATGCACAGCTAAGGTCAAACGCTTTGCATCACCCTATAGAAATGTATCTAATTAAACCTGCTGAACAATGTTACGTTAACATATTGAATCACATACCACATTGTAGTTTTCCATATACTGGCAAAAATATAAAAACGTGACATTTCAAAATCCGATATGAAATACTGTACTACTATTATGGCTTCCGGTACTTTTGCTATATCATTTTGTAGTCTCTTTGATTACATAATGTTAAATAAAACACCTAAATTATGTTCACATATATCTCTCCTAGGGTGATGCAAAACTTTTGGCCATAACTGCTTTATCAACAGCCCGTGTGTCTTTCCAGCCTAGGTAGGATGTGTTTGGGCAGGTTACAGTACTGACAGAAATTATCTTGAGTGGAGAGTCAATGATCCATCATGAGGTGTGGTATCAAGGTATATACTGAGGTGAGGAGATGGGGGCAGTAAATACAGACAGGATGCTGGATACCGGAGCCTCTTTCTAAGGCAAAAACCCAGACATCCCTAGGTTCCAGGGGTTCTTTTGCAAATATGTTTTAATAATTTAATTCTTGACCACAAATCTGCTGGAATCCACTGTGTGGTCTTACAAAAATAGACAAAATACTATTATTTTAATAAACTCAAACTTGGCTACAAAAAACAAAAAAACATAAAAAGGGCTTTTTGTAAACCAATAACAAATGAAATCTGAACGAGACACAAACAATCTCCCATCTTTAAATTACACAACCCTGATCCGCCATCTTACTGATTCAAAAAAGTGTATTTTAACAGAACTCCATATTCTAAACTCAGTCAGGATTACCAACCCTTTACAGCTTATTGTTTCAACTCTTTACGGATAAATATCTACCCAAAGTACGAGTAAAATTGGCTATCAATTCTGATGGCCTTACTGGGTGAATTCCACTTGCAAAATGATAACAGTATAACAACAATAACAATTGGTTTAAAAAAAAAAAAAAAAGTCAAAATGTACCAACAATAGGAAGTGTTTACCTTTGAAAAAAAGGTACTGGCAATTCAAACTGTATCATCAACTGGCAACAATTACTAGTAGAAAATTTCTGCAGACTTGTCAGGGTAACACATTTTTTGATTACCAATAAAGCCATTGAGATAAATTTCTATTTAAAGTCTGTATAATTGACAACTTTATACCATATTACTGTATTTTAAGTACTCCAGCACATGTGTGTGTGTGTCTCTGGCTGGGGGGATTTCCTTTGGGCACATAATGATGTCTTTACACTGGTAACAATATCAATGTATTGGGATGTAAATATATTTGGTTACCTGTAACTCAAATATACAGGCAAGTTTGTGTGACATTGCTGATATTGTCCAGAGTAATGAAAAACATATAGGCAGAAAATCCTTCAGGATCTGTGTCTGTGATAAAACATGTGTTCCTGCTTGTATTCGTGTACAGCAGAAGAGAATGCAGGGAATCCCTGGGCATTCTTTTTCTGGGCATTTTTTTCAGTGTCCAGCACTACTCCCTGTAAGTAATGGTCCACAAAAGGGTCATCTCTGATAAGTTCTATTGGCTTTGCTTCTTTGAAAGATACCTGTGAATGAAATCAATAATAACTCAGTCCAAGTGATATTGAAATCTATCTTACAGTTAAAACGATCCTGCCATCACTAGGTCAGTTATGTTGCAAACTCTGACCATGTGTTTTTGGTGTAAAAACATTTGAATTGCTGGCACTGACTAACCCTTGCAATGCAGTTCTATCACAAGAGAAAATCTTTAGTTAGATAGACTAGTGTTACAATAGATGGAATGCCTCCTCACCTCTCCCAGTGCTTGTGGTTGAGCTCTGAGAAGTCCTCAAGCTTTGCAATTTCTTTGAGATACTGGGATAGCTTGAGAAGCTCCTTGTCTTTTTCACGGTTTAAATGTGCTTTCATAAAGGGTTTAATCTAGAAGGGAAAAAGAACACACTTGAAATCTGAGCGCGGATTACTTTTACTGCAATTAAAAATGAGAAATTGGCCTTTTTAAATAATGGTCATATATTTTGTTGCACGTTAAATAAAACTGCAGTTCCCCTAATGTCCAACTCTACAAAAATAAATGACAGAAAACGAATTAGTTTTTAGTTGCATACTTATTAAATATACGGAAGGAACAGAATTGAATACATTTTTAATCAAATTAAATGTCAGCTTCAGAGCAAAACAGACTGATAGTTACGAAACAGAGAACATAAAAAGCACTCAAACACTCCCTTACTTTCTAGTTCATGACTTCTTAGAAAAGAAAGATATACCGATATAAAAAGGGTAATACACATGGAGTTGGTTTGACTGCTAGAGCTCTTACCTTTAGTCCATTCTGTGGATTCATCAGAAAGTTCCTTCCAATATCATCAAACATGATAGTATTTTTCTTGTTATAGAACTCTGCATACTTGCCCCATATTACACCCAGAGGCTTAACCTAAAGAATAATGCAACACTGAGCAATCTTTTCACCTACTTATTTTACAGCAATTGGTAGTGTATAATTGGCAGCAATTTAAAAGTAGTGAAAATGTTGTGAAATGTCAGGAGATATTTCAAACAATACAGTAAATTGTAATGTATTGCTAGGTGTGGACAAACTCGCTGTATAGAGATTGGGTTACCTGATGGAAATGTGACGGCAATAGCTTGCGTTTTAAACAGTGTCCTGTAAATGGTACTCACCTCCACCACACCTCTTTTAGGGGTATGCACAGTGATCATAGCAGCACTGTCTAGCATGAAGGTTATCTTGTAGTTTGGGTTGTTTGTCACTCCCAGCTCCTGAAAGACAATACACAGATTTTAGAATATGTATATTTAAACTGATCTCAATATACTGCTGCCAAAACAACTGAGACAGGCACAGCATGCCATCTACTGCATGCACACAACACAGCAAATGTGTTTTTGCAATAAATAAACCAAGCACTATTTTGTATGACATGGAAATACGATATCATTAAAAGAAAGATTGAAATGTTGGCAAGTTAGATAACAACTCTAAAAACTAGTTTTTTTTTTTATATATATATTAAAGCCTTCTAGAGTGTGGGTCTTTTTTATGTGGGTATTAACAAAAAACTCAAAGGTTCTCATTCAATTAGATAATTAAATCCAATGACTGAAAACTTACTTTCATTTTAGCCTCAATCCACTTCATGCTGGTAGCAGCTATAAAATGAAACAATAAACATCAGGTCACATTACTTTATTAACCTGTATAGGGTACGGTAGAACATTTAAGGAGTGTTTTTTTTTTTTTTTTTTTTTTTTTTAAACTGACTTACACCAGATAACAATATCATAGTCTTCATACGCGGACGTGAGAAACTCTTGAAGATACGGTCTCATTAACTCTAACCCAGTCTCCGCACAAGATTTGTGGTCTGGAAAAAATGAGGAGAAAGAAACTCTTCAAAAGTAATTTCTTGAAGTAGTCTGCAAACTGCATTGTGTAACATGTGAGCAATAGACTACTTAATTTAATATGTTCCATTTAAATGGCAAGTTTACACTAAGTGTAAATACAGATGTGCATGACTAAGAATACTTACCAAACAGGGTGTAGTCCACATCTAATACAAGCAGGTTTTTGCCCTCTCGAGGTGGGTTTAAAACCTCCACCTTATATTCTTTAACTCTGCGGGCTATTTTTGCCAGGTTTTCTTCTCTAAAAAGCAAAAATGAAGTCAGCAAGAATTTGTAAAGAACAACAAAGGGGTATCATTTGTGGATATATTTTGTTAATAGCATGACTAAGAAAATAAACACCCTACATTACTGAACCTGTGTTTGTAGAAAGTCATTTTCCAGTCCACTGGAAAAAAAAAAAAATCAGACATGGTGCTAATTTCAAACAAACCTGTTTTCTACTTCTATAACTTCCTCTTCTATATCAAAATCATTGACGACATCTTCGTTTTCAGGTGGAGGAGCCAGAACATCTTCCTTAAGGATTACAAAAAAAAAAAAAAAAAAAAAAAAGAGGCAAATCCTGAAATAAGTGTTTTAATGCAAGAAGTAGTTTTAAAGCAGACTCAACAGCATGCATATGCAGAACTTGTGTTTTTAAGGGACTCTTGGATAAAACCCACCATGTTTCAGCCTTTTCTCTCACAATGAATGATAACAAAAAAGCAGCTTCATCCCCAAGGTCCTGAACAATCTGCAGCTCACAGCAGACAGTGGCCGCAAAGCAGCCTTTGGTCTTTCTGTTATACACCTTACAAACTTTGTTTAGCCAGTTGCTAACAACCAAACTATTCACACATATGAAACCTGTTTTTACTGTTGGATGTTATTGTTTCAGATTGCATTCAGCTATGCAACTTGGTTGCTAACATGCTATTTACAAAACAACAATGACTTATTTTGTACTTTCAAATCATACAAGTGCCAGGCCTGAAATACAGAATACATGCATACCTGAGATCTAGCCTAGACACCACATTAACAAATGCCAGCGTCATTTAAAATCTTGAATAAAAGTTTGCAAACAATTACCAAGCTCTCCTCTCTGCTACCCATCATCATGATCTTTGTATTTGGTTTCAACTTAAGTGTGCCCAGTTTAAGATCATCTTCTGCAGGTTTACCTGAAACAGCAGAAATATTCAACACAGGCAAGCACACTTTACTATTATTATTACTGCATCAGTATTTTACATGTATGTCGTGCCTATGTTCATGTCTAAGAGGCAGCTACTGTAAAAATGTGCACACATAGCCTAGGGATACAAAATAATCATTAACATAGGATGCAGCAATATGGATTGAAATAGATTTTCACAGAATACAGCCATCAATTATCTTTTAGTAGTAATGCCAGTAAATAAACAGATATGTTTTCATACCTATCTGCTAGTACCTATATTAGTCAGCACCTTGAAAGCAGTTTAATTATATGCTTCTTACCTTTGACTTTAAGCCCCAGTAATTTTTGTCTGACAGGAAGAACTCCTGTTAGGGTTTTTATAGACTGCTTAAGGTCCAGCACTGTGTCTTCATCTGACAGTGTAGTTATCGAGTACTCTTGTCCGCCCCATTTTATTATCACAGATACAGACATCCTCTTGATAGAATATGTTAGGTCTGGTAAAAGAAATAAAACAAAAACGGAGACATTTTTAAACCTGACAATAAATTATTAAAAATGTGTGTGTGTGTGTGTGTGTATATATATATATATATATATATATATCTGTATGTGTGTGTGTGTGTGTGTGTTGCATTTCCTTAGTATAGTATGTACATTTCGGTATCTTTAGTCCTCTTTTGTTGAAAAAATTACAAATGTCTAAATGTGTAAATGTTTATGTTATTTTTTACATTTCTTGTTTATGTTTTTTTATACGTTTTTGTTTTTTGTTAGTTAGTTATTAAGGCAGTTTAAAATGTGTTCCTGCAACATGTTATTTTCAAAACCTGTAACCCTGTCTGCAGTAGCCTACGCCACGATGCAATAAAACATAGTCTGTTACGCAAATATCTATTATTAAAATGCATATAATGCACATTTTTTTCATACTGTTTAAATTCAAAAACCTTGACATGGGCAGTCTGGTGTGTTAATACAGCGGGCGTTTTAAACAATAGAAGCCACACCGCAACCCTCTCAATAATCAATGGAAACCACCCCTTAAACTCTGCGTGTGACTGCGTTTAAATAAAAGCACGTTATCAAGTGGCGATATTATTTTTTGATCGACATGTGGCACGCAACATAACGATATACATTAGCATCAAGTTATATATATATATATATATATAATATATATATATATATATATATATACACACACACACACACACACACACACACACACACACACACACACACACGCACACACACACATACATACATACATACATAGTAGAGAGAACTGTTTTTCTACGTGTTTACCTTCAGGTAAACCGGTACCCGAAAAGCTTTCCCTAAAATACACAATTATAAAACGTGCTGCAATGGACATTCATTTTTATTTCTTATTTGGGCAGCATCAGCCCACACCTAAGTATTAAACAAATGATGAACAAATGTAAATAAACAAAATCTGTGTGATTTTAGCTGACTGAGCAGCAACGTACTACCATTGCTAGACAGGGCCCCTATTTAATAAAATACGATTCAAACAGTTGTTTATGCATACCTATCGATTGCAACGCCAGCGAATTTCACCCAGGCCCTCCCGGGTGTATAGTGCACCGTGTTGGTAATTTAACTTCTAATTAGTGAATTATTTCAGCATAAAGACACTTGGTGCTAATTACTCAGCAGTTTATTCCTGTCTTCCAGTGATGCTCTCCTGTGTTACCAAGCGCCCTTAGGTTTCAACTTCCTGTGATTGCACTGACACTGCTGGCCACCCGAGGGAGCTGTCTCCTCCCATAGAATCTACAGTTGACACACAGCATGGCGCTCCAATTACAATCTTGTAATTTTGCTGTAATCATTATTAGCCATGCTGTAAATTTCAAATAAGATATATTACAGATATCATTTGAAAATATATGTGATATAACCTAGACATTATTTGTTTTTCATTACACTAAACTAAACTCTGTCATCAAAGGTTCTTTATAAAATCAATAACAGGGCTATCAATACTTAACCTTGACAAGACATTTGTTTTTTCAGCTCTCCAGACCTTTCATTTAGTCAGAATTAAAAAAGGATGTAATCTTACTCTCAATGAGTGGCACTTCAAAGAGATGCATAGCAAATAACAGTGTGTCAGAAAAATGAGCACACCAGACTTTGAAAGAGAGGAAGTTTGTGACACAAAGCTGCTGCTTTTCTTTGGATGAATTGGGTGCTGGTCCACTCCTTAGTCAAGGTGATTAATGTCACGGAGGCCCACAAGCCAAGAAAGTGAAAACACAATGTTCTTTTATTGATGCAGATGTCAAGGCTACAGTATATACAGTGCTCCTTACAAACACCTCGTATGAAATGAAAATTCAGAAACAAAAAAGCTATTCTGTCTTTATGATGATTCACCCAGTATGCTGAATTTGCTGAATTTATCCTGAAATTTTGTGAATAAAAAAAAAAAAAACTATATTAATGCATTTTAATTCCAGGCTATAAGGCAACAGAAGGTGAACATTTTGAAAGGGGGTGTAAACTTTCTATAGGCACTCATATATAAGTTTAAGGGTAGACCTTTTTTCTGACTTAGCTCTGGAGTGAATAGGCAGTATAGAAAGTACGCTGATGATGTCATGGCCATGTTCAGGTGTAGTCTAGTCAGGTTTAGCATGAAAAAAGTAATGACAGTATTCAAATCAGGGATTCCACCCTTAATTTAATTGTCTTTTTTTTCACTGAAAGGTGCACTTGAATAAGGTCAATGGAAAAAAAAATTCAAAAAATAAAACCATATATATATATATATATATATATATATATATATATATATATATATATATACCTAGACTGTGACCTTTCGTTACGAAAGAGCTACTGCTATACGACTACTTAGTGCTATGCTGATGAATAAACTGAGGTGTGGTTGTCCTGTACATATGCCTGAATGTCAATGAAATGTAGAAGAGGATTTCTAAACCACAGGGGAATCAGGCAGACTCCTGCAAGCATTATTCCATTTGCAGCAATTCTGCAGCAAGAATATTAAAAAGCGAGTGTAGCAGCGGACAGCCTCTTCTTGCCTGGCTCTGCACCACAGTTGTTCCAGAGTAGAACATTAAAACACCCAGCCACTCTGCACAGGCCCTAGTGTGTGCAAGTACATCTTTTTATAGCAGTATCCATCCTCTCTTCATTTTTAAACACCCTGCTATAAAGACTCATGTTACATAAAGTAATCACAATTAAATGGTGCATTTATCATTTAATTAAAATGCTAATTTCCCCTAGATAGCAAAAACTAGGCTTGTGAATTAGAAATACCATTGAAAAACAAAATGCATGTCACCATCTGTCCATGTTTGCCTGCTGAATTTCTACCAAAATGGTCCTGTTGGCAGTGTTAAAACCAGCCACACCTCTGTGCTTGAGGTAACTGAAACTGGGCAAAAAACGTTTATGTCAAGAGGTTTATAAAATGACTTTTTTGTTAATATTTAAGTGCACTTTGACACAGGTCTGAAATTTTACAATTATCTTAATCAATGTTTTCCACTGGCTGCACCAAGAGGCAGAGAGGTTTGTGCAATAAACATGTCAATCTGGGACAGATTAAAAAAGAATGCTAAAGACTATCAGCAAGGTCAATTTTTTTATTTTTTTGCAAGGAGCCTGGCTCCAGTAAAGCCCACATACTGCCCAGCAAGTAAACTGGGGGTTGTGTTTTGGCATCTCTGGGCTGCCTAAGGTAAGCAATAGAAACTCTTCTTTGTTTTACAATGAAAAATGTATTTAATGAAGATGTCTTTAAAACAGCATGCTGATGATAGACCAGAAATGCCTGGGACTAGTATCACAAAACAGTTCTAGGTAAACAGTCAGCTAAATTCAATTCACTTCCATTAAAAAAAAGTATAATTTGATCATATAGAATTACGGAGTGGATTTCTACTAAACTTTATTGTTCTATCTTAAAATATTGTTTTTTGAATCAGGTAAAAATAAGGTAAAAACAAGAAAGCTGGCTAGCTAGCAGCCTGCTATGTGCTAGCAGTGTGAAACCGTACCCTGGTATATAAAGCAGGAACTAAAATTACAATTAGCTGAAAAAGTACCTCTATACTGATCGAGTTTACAGTTCTTTATTTGTAATCCAATAACATTTTTAAAGAAAACAATTTTAATATAATATATATTATATATATCTTATATATATAATATATATATATATATATATATATATATATATAATATATATATATACCCCTGTCACAGGGATGGACCTAGTAACGTGTGGAGTAAAAGTCAGGAAAAACGTAGGAACTCTGAAATATCCGGCGATAAGTAAGGATATCCACGTTCATCTTCTGCAAACTAAAATCCTAACACGTCAATCAGGAAATACTCTGTCAGAAAGTTGCATGTTAACATAATTAAATTCCTGGGCATTAGCACAATACAGCACAACATTATAACAGACATGTATAATTCTGTTCATTTAGTTTGGAGTGCGGAGTGGACCAAAAGAACAGACACGGTAAAGCTGCCGCATTAAAAAGTGTCGTGGAAATCAAATTATTTTCTACAAGATTCCAAATAAACCTATTTACAACAGACGTCACCTGGCCATTATAATTCACTGCAAAATGGAAGTGACTGTGAGGCACTAACTTCAAAGGAAACTAAACAATATTACTAGTACACTATCTCTTCCTTGCCTCGCGCTTAAGCGTGCAGTTTTATGAAACATCTGCATTTTATCAGCCGCGTGGGTATTGAAAATTCAAGCAAGCGATTACTTGAAAACTATGTTGTGTTTCTGAAAGGAGAATCCACTCTCTATTAATCACATACGTAATCAAGCTGTTCCTTTAAACAGCCCTCTCTTCTACGCCCCCTTCTTGTCTTTTCCTTGTTTGGTTAAGACTCACCATGCATCTACACAATTTCAAAATATCAGATTCCATAAATGAAAAAAAAAAAAAACGAAAACCAACAACATAAATATACGACGTCGACATCACCAGCTCTTTACAATAAACAAACAATTATACTACTAGAATCAGAACTCTAGGTTTGCACAGTGGAAAGCAAGGTACGCATGCGTTAATGGCATAATATGGAATGGAATATTCCGTTTACCATGTAAACGCAGAATATGAAAGGAGTAAGAGAATTCCGCCTGCATGTATACAGAGCACTCGGAATATTCTAGCATTCCAAATATTTAATATTCGGAATACTTGTGCCATGTAGACGTGAGAGGTCGGTAGTCCTTTTGGAGCACTGCACATGCGCATTAATTACGTGGTGTTCCACTCACAGTAATGGCTGTTGGTGAAAATGATTCAGTTCATGCATTTCTACCTCCGTGGAATTATTAACGCAATTGAAACCGCTAGCCTGGGCTGACCCAAGCTAAAATGGTTGATTTTCGACCGGAGAAGCTTCGTGAATTACAAAGAAACGCATTAAAGCGAGTCTGTACATTGTAGGCGGTTTAGTTCTGTTTTTCTTTTGAAGAAGGGTACGTACCAGCACTAGTTGTTTTATTGTGTGGGAGCGTTGAACGTATATCTGATCGCGCATATTTCCGCTCAGTTTTAGCGGGTTTATTAGCTTGCTCACAATAGTGAATGCGACATTAAATATGTATTTGATTTCAATTTAATATACTTTATTCGTTTCTGGGTGTAAATGTGATCTACTAAACCGTGTTTTATGGCAGTACTGAGTACGTTGTTACTGGCACGGAAGTGTTTTTTTTTTTTTAATGTAAAATGGCCAGTGTGAAGTAGCGAGATGTTTACAATAATTGCAAGCATCAATGCATTTTTTTTAATGACGCTGAGGTTACTGCAGTTCATCGCCTAGTCTGAGCATGTTGAGCGCTACCTGCCGCGTGTATCATCACCATCACAGGAAAATAATGAATTCAGTTACAGCAGACCTGGCACTTTGTATGACGCGTGTATTGCCAGGGGAGGTAAGGTATCAATGGGCCCGTCTGATGTTGTAGTAATACAATACAGTAACGCTATAAATACGCAGCCATTTAACACGTTTGAACACAATGCTGCATGCTTTATTGATTAACTGCTTTATTTAGGCCTGACGTACATTTTGTTTTTGTGTAGAGATTTTGTATTTTTTATTCCTAAATCAGATTAATCGCTCCTTTTATCCCGATTTAGGCGGCGCCTACTGTACTATGTGCGTTTGTGTGTGTGATGCTGAACTGAAAGTCCCACTGTAGCTGAGTTTTCAAGTGTGCGCCAAGCCTAAAGTGGCAGGAAATGTTTTCGTTAAAGCAGCGAAGAAAGAGTCAATTTAACAAATATGACCACCTCCAAACCTCTTTATCGCAAAATAACTACAGAGCTAATGAATGAACATGTATGTAAGGGACACACAAATTTCCTTATTGCAATACAACTGGTGTCTTTAGTATAAACCATGATTCTTTTGCTGAAATTGATTTTGAAAATATGATTTTAAAGTTATAATAATAACAGTCACATCACACATAGGTAATATTGAAAACGATCACCTACTGTAATAAAGTACAATCTATTGAAATGCTTGTCATTTTGAGCTACTGTGTGTTGTTATTAATAGAAGTATGCTAATCTATCACATGTTTTCTGTGGGAATTATAAGCATCATAATAAGAAAATGAAGAATTGGGCTGTGTGTGTATGTGTGTCTGTGGTGTGGGCTAGGGTCTGTTTATCTATAAAGTTATGCTTTGCAAGCAAGCTGTGGTGCTCCCTGGATGATGGATATGCAGGAGAGGCTAATAGCAGTTCTGGGATCACAATGATGTGCAGTAGATGCCCTTGTGTAATTGTTCAACCACTTTGCTTGATCAAAATGTATTGCTGTGGTATGTGTAGTCTACTCAAGAATTACTGTAGCAAAACAATTTTTCATATTTACATTTATGTTGAAACTTTTTTTTTTTTTTCAGGAACAAATTACCATGCATTGGTGACTTAAATCAAACTCTGCTTTTTAAACTGGTTTAACAGAAATTGAATCTGCTTCATTTGTGGAAATAAATCTTGCAGACCCTGTGAGTTAGGCTACATTAAAAGGAAAGCAGAAAATCATGAGATTTCACAAGATCTCAGCTGCAACTTGCTTTATCATATATGTTTCTGTTTATGTCCTTTTGTGACATACGTTTGACAGTTTCTGTTACCAGATCTGGTTTCGTAAGACCAACATTCACCTATGCTGGCTTCCTATATTAAAATTTGATCTTGACTTTGACAAGTACTGAAGCAATTGAACATTTCAACTTAGAATAACCATTCCCAATGTAGGTCTTCACTCCCTAGGAGTGTGGGCTTGTTACACCAACCTGTTACCTTGTGTGTCAGAATTTGGAAATTATTTTGATCTGGTGATGCCCAGATATTAGGCTTAGAACCATTCAGAGAACTGCCAGCTAGGGATATTTCATGCCCCTGGGGGCTACATACTCACTGCCTGATACCAGAAGAGGTCAGGGAGGAATAAAATAAAACATTTGTACAGGCTTTTGCTTTTGGGCATAGGGTTCTACCTGGAGCATACAGCCAGCTTGGTTTCTAGAGGTTATGTTGAGCCATTCAAGCTGTATTTAATGACAACATGATTTTTATGTGTTGCAAAACCCATTCATGTGATGGGTATTGCAAATAATGATATTTTTGTTGTGCTGTCCCAGTAACCATGCTGCTGTTTTGTGCAGTCTAACACAGGAATTCTGAACAGGAAACATGGCCATGAAGGATAACCTCAAAGCTGTCTTGAACGTGGGTCTGCGGGTGCCCAGCATCATGCTCTTGGATGTTCTCTACCGATGGGACGTGAGCTCCTTCTTCCAACAGATCCAGAAAAGCACCCTCAGCAACAACCCCCTCTTCCAATACAAATACCTGGCACTCAACATGCACTATGTGGGTAAGTACAGTTCAAGGCTCTCTTTCATAAATACAGAGTCAAGTGAAGACACCCAGAATTCATCCACAAATTCAAACCCTCATTCAAACATAACATCTTATGAAACTAAGCATTTTTTATCCCCAAGAAGTTCTTACAATGCCTGAACTGTATCTTTTTCAAGTACTTAAATGATAAGTTCACTGATCATAGAAGAGGAGTGGACTGTAGATCCACTGTCAATGCCTGTAAGAGTTCACCTACAATTTTAGCATGGAGGTAAGAAATAGTCATGGTTTGATGTTGTCAGTATCATTTTTCAGTCTTATACAAGCCTTCTGGCTATTCAGAACACTTCATGTTCATTATTTTCTTTCCAGGCATTGTTTTTTGCTTCTGTCAGCACAGGCAATGTCATTTTGGCATACATCTATTCTGTGCAATGCATTGACTGCTTACATTTTAAAGAGTTCCATCATCATTCTGAGCAAATAAATTCAGCCAGAGGCATAGCTGCAAGGTGTTTTATAATAGATTTTGATTGTAAATATTGTACATAGCCTGCCATTTTGTTGCACAATGTAAAAACAAACAAGCAAACCATAATGGAAGTTCATAGTTGTCACTGTATTCAGTTGTACTGCTTTAAATACCTGATGATTAAAAAAAAAAAAAAAAAAAAAAAAAAAAAATGTCTAAAGTAGGGTTGCATCAAATCCAAGTTTTTGGGATCCATCTCAAAAGATTCGGCCGGATACCGAACCAAGTACCGAATCTACACTGTCAAGAAAACTGAAGGAAACTATTGAATGAAAAACAGTCTGGCAGCTACTAACAAGGGACACGCACAATCATGTTTTCAGCCTTTTAGTTAATAGTATTTTTATTACAGAATGGAAATATATCCCTGAGTAAAATATTAGTTTGAAACTTAGACAAATTACTGCTAGCCCCTTCCCACTCACGACAGAAATGTCAAAATACAGAACAGTTTACCTTTACAAGAAAGGAGCACAGAGTTATTCTTTTTTTTTTTTTTTTTTTTTTTTTTTTTTTTTTTTGTTTTTTTTTTTTAAATCTCGGTATGATCTCTAGAACACGTTTCACAGGCAAAGCAGCAAAACACAAAAGTCTACAACGGTTTGCCGTTACTATATATTACAGGTTTACTGCATTTCTTTACTTCATGAAAAGTGTGATTTATTTAAAGAAGAACTGCACACATTGGAGGGATGTATTAAAATGGATTTGTCTTTGGGCGGATGTAAGTATTCGGGCGAATCCGAACCCTGCTCAAAAAGTAGGTTTTCGGGCCGAATCCAAAACTGATTCCTGGGTTCGGTGCATCCCTAGTCTAACGCATGCTTCTCAATTAAATTTGAAGATATGTGGAAGCTTTTCCTTTGGAAAGTAGCTTCAATTATTAAATATGTCAATCACAGACATAGTCACACCTATTGGCATTTAGAACTTTGCTTTCATCTTTTGTCCCTGCCTCCAGCAATACTGACCAGACTCTGTTTTAGCTGTGCATATGACATGATGCAAATTTATGTAACCCTGAGGCAAACCTGCCTTCCTTCAACAGGGAGTTATGTCACAGCCGACTTTCTAATCGATTTCATTTTAATAGAGAAAGTTGTTTAGAATACAAAGACAGCATTATTTAGTAGCCTTGATTACAAATTTTGCCAAGTGTGTAGATACAATGAATGATGTAATCAAGTACAAATTTCAGTGGTTTTCTAAAAGCGAACCTACTATACAGGCTCGGGTGAAACGTATTCATGCTGTGGTACTGATTAAGCGTGATCACTTTTGATGTGATGTAGCCTGGGCTCAATTACTCAGATTCCTGGCACTGCTCATTCCAGTACATATTGGTAATTGGCTGTTGCTCATTAAATATGTTAAACAACTCGAAACTCACACTGATCCAGTACCAGGCTCTGGGCTTCAGAACTGAGTTCTGTTTCTTTCCCAAATGCAGCTGTTTATTCCCTTGCAGTATACTGCTGCTGCTGTTGGAGCCTGTTGCACAGCCTTAATTAAATACATTTATACAATCCTGTTAAATTGAGGATTTGGATTTCTTAGTGCTGTTGTTCTTAGGCTTTGCAGCAGCTGTGGAAAGTACTGTAACTGATCCAGCACAACATTTTTTTCTTGGCAGGTCTTAAAATTCTCTGGTTTAATTGCAGCTGTTAGAAGTTTACTTTGCTTTGCCAGGTTTCTCTGTGTCAGGAAGAAACAAACCATATCACTGAGTCTCTTTCAGATGTCAACATGTTTACCTGGTACCTCGTCAGGTTTAATATTGAAAATGGGGTGCTACCTACACAAAAGCAGATACAAGCTGTGGACACGTCAGATAACTGCGGCTAAGAATGGCATTTAAACACCATTATTTGCAAGAAGGATCACTTTCTTACTATTTTAAAAAAATAATTATTGTTTTCCCTGCTCTTGTTTGTGTTAGCAGTATATTGTATGTGAAAAGGGTTCGATACTGTGGTCGGTAAATGCAGCCATTTGGTATACATGACATTTGGTCATATGATGGAGTTATGTCAACAGTTCGCTCAAGTTTCAGAAAGACCTCGGCTGAAAGAACAAGACCGCCAAGTACATTTTATGAGACAGGAGCAGAAAAATGAATTATCAGCACGTACAGCAGCACAGTGTTACGCATTGTACTGAGCTGCTTGCACTCCACTGACTAATCCAGGACACGTGTTTTTAGCTTTTTCACAATGATATTGAATACCAGGTATTTAAAAGGGTGGCTATTTCACTAGCTGTGTTATTTATTATATTCTTAAACCATAAATTATTTCAAAACGTGGGCCCTTTAATGCACAAATATTTAACACTGTAATTTATTTAACACTAATTTATCTAAATTCTACAATGTTCTGGAGTAAATGACCTTGTGATGCAACACCAGTCAGTTTAGAGCCTAATAGTAGGACAGTAATATAAAGACACTCAACCCATAATCGTATTGTAGGGTTTCCAAAGGTACAGACTGACGCTGTGATTAGAGCACAACATTGTGTAATAAGATGCAATAGATGTGCACACTCTTGACTTTATATAAATAGTCTAATCTTGATTGTTTTGGTTAATGTATGTCTAGCAGGTTAAGATGTCTATATATGGAAAAGAAACAGGAAGAGATAATGTTATTTACTCAGGGAGAGGCCAGCACAGGTACATACAATTAAGTGACCAATTAAATTGATATTGCTGTGCTCAGATGGAATAGATATTATGTTGGACTTAGTTGATGAAATTAAATTTCACAAATTTAATTTAATTTACATGTTTGTAAATATTCAATGTTAACTCAAGTTGTGAGGCTGTTGAAGTGTTTGTTCCTGTCCTCATACAACGTGTATGTTTCCCCAGTAATTTATTTGCATGCATTTTGATGCTGTATGTTTTTTTTTTTTTTTTTTTTTAAGAATATAACACATTAGTTTAGTAAAACACCCCTGACATGATCTAGTATCCATAACCATTAGACTAAAAAAATACTAAAATAAACTACAATTCAGTGATTACCGTTTTGACAAAAATACATTGAAAGGCAAAGTATTTGTCATTTATTTTCTTTTAATTTTTCTAAAATGTATTGTGGTAATTTGACATTTGTGGAAAAAACAAAGGATTCTGTTTCTTCTATATATTTATATAGTTTTAGAGACTGGGTCATTTTCTTTTGGCGTTACCCTTTGCAACATTTCCAGTTTCTTCAGTAAAAAGTACAAAAGCACAAACATGTTAACCTTGCTTAAACGCTGACTACTGATGTGATGTTTTCTTATGATTTTATGTTGTATGGGACTATAAGGAAACCAACAGAACTACTTATCTGAGGTGCTGCATCTGGTGAAATTTAGTGAAACTTTCTGCTGACAAAACAGCACAGTATGTGCTAAAAATATTTCAGTCTGTTGCAGAGGCAAAAACTGTTAAAGTAACTCCATTTTATCTTGCAGGTTATATATTAAGCATAGTTCTCCTGACGTTGCCTCGGCAACAGCTGGTCCAGCTCTACCTGTATGTTCTCACTGCATTGCTCCTGTTTGCCGGCCATCAGATATCTAGGTAAGAACAGTAAGGGGTTGTGGTAAAATCAGCTTAGTGTGTTTGTTATACTTCAAAATCTAGAATCTCCCAAATAATAAACAACTTTTTATATTATGATTGCAGAGATTATGTGCGGAACGAACTGGAATCTGAATACGATGGTCCAATATACCTAGAGCCTCTTACAATGAATCGCTTCACAACTGCACTTATTGGTAAGGAGTTATCTTGTTTTGAAACCTTTGTGCTGTGTGACTTTTTAAATTGCTAATTTTTTTATTCAATAAAAAAGAAATACAGGTTCATGAAAAGTAAACTTGTAGGGCTTGTTAAATGTGTAGCGTGTTTTGAATAGTTCAGTTTGTGTGTAATCATTTGGTGATTGTTATGTCAGTGTAGTTTGTTTATTACAGTATGTCTTGCAGAATTGTCTCATGTTAACAGGAAATAGCAAACACTTGTAATTCACTAGTTGACCCTTACTTTGAAATTTGCACACCTACACAGAAGGAAGTATGTTTTAGTTCTGCATTTGCACCAATTTGATCAGAATACTTTATGTAATTCAAGGCACATCTATGTCTTTCTCTACCTCCTTTCTTCAGTACTTTGGATGAATTGACAATTTGGATTTGATTACTTTGATGGGAGTGACATGCTTCCAAGAATCGCTTGCTGTTTGTCATTTGATTTGAATTTATCAGTTTTGTTTCATCCTTGTTAAATATTCTCAGAAGTTTTTGTTCAGCTTGCTTGTCTGGGATTTAAGTTGACGGACACAAAAATGTTGTTTTAATGTCTTATTCTAGTTGCTAACATGCATATGAACAAAACAGCAAGTTGAGAGATGGTTGCCAGTGTCCGTCTGCTTTTTTGGAATTCATCAAGAACTGAACATGTGAAAATAGTGATCAAAGGGTTACAGGAGTTGCACCAGAGATCTGACATGTGCCTGTGTGCCTTGTTTTATCTGTCATAGTGATGTCTGGCAGCCATGCACAATTTCTGCACAAAAGAAACAAATCTATTTATTTCCTGACATTTGGGCATCTTTCCGTAGAACTTGTCTAGAGCCTGCATGGAAAACTAAATTCCTGTCTCAATAAGTGGCATATGAATGAACAAAACAAGGGTGATACTGAAATCCAGTGGAGATCCAGCCCTGTTGTAAATCGCAGACCCTTTGTGGTCATTGTTTCACCGCTGTTTTCTGTCCATGCTGGTTTTTTTTCTTGAGCTGCTCAGATGTTTCTCTTTTATTCAGACTCTTGTAACGTAACCCACAAAATGCCTGTCGCACTTCAATCAGCAGCTCATCTGAGTACCTGCTGGGCCCTGATGGATGGATATCAAAGCAGTTTTCCTGCATTTGAGACTAGGGCTGGGTGAACTATCAAGGTTTTTGATAGTGACCTGTTTTGAAGAAGCCTTTTGACAAATGGGATTTTGTTTCGTAGGCCTTTGTATACTACGGGTTTACACCTGTACGGTAAGCAACAGGGGGGTTTAGTTCCTGGAAACTCGCCTTGGGAACATTGTTAGTAGCTGTTGTTAAGGAGATGAAGATGCCTGTCACAGCTGTCTGGTTTAGTGTTAAGAACGTGTAGTCAGAGGCCTTGTGGGAAATTTAAGACAGGTGGGTTTACTGAGGCAGAATACCATTAATTAAAATGTAATTGATACTGTACCTTTTAAGCAAATGCCAATTAAAAACCAATAACATATAGAGTTGAGAAACCCTCCAGTATACACCTGATACAAAGCAGACCCCCTGTGGTGCGTGTATAATTCCCCGAGGGAGGGAGTTTCTCATCTGCATGTGTCTGCTTGGCTTTGTTTTGCAGGTCAGCTGGTGGTGTGCACTCTCTGCTCTTGCGTCATGCGCACCAAACAGATCTGGCTCTTTTCCGCCCATCTGCTGCCCCTGGTGGCGCGCCTCTGTCTGGTGCCCCTGGAAACCATTGTCTTCATCAACCGCTTTGCCATGATCTTCACTGGCCTTGAGGTGCTCTACTTCCTGGCCTCCAACCTGTTGGTCCCTTTCAACCTGGCTAAGACTGCATACAGAGAGCTGGCGCAAGTAAGCCACTGAAGACATCGGATCATCGGATGAGCTTATCAGTTTAAATCATTTATCCTGAAACGTGCAATGCTAGTGTGATGTATTAAAGCACTCCACAGTTGCTTGTATATTGACAAATCATTCTACAATGAGGAAATTGTGTGGTCTACTTTTGGAATAAATACATGGTTCACTTTATCAAATTACCAAAATAGCCCTATATTAAAATAGATACCGGTAAGCATTTATTACACACAAATAATAGATGATGTATACAGTATCTAGACTAAGGAAATTCCCAGGACAGAAACAACCAAGACACTTGCTGTTTTTATTCTAATAGAACAAGCCTTCCGGAAGCAGTCTAGGTGTTTTTGAATGCTGTTTGACAATATGTGTGTGTCTGTACGAAGCAGTCTTGGTGCTCACACTGTGTGTGCTGTTGCCGTCCTGCCAGGTGGTGGAGGTGTACGGTCTCCTGGCTCTGGGCATGTCCCTGTGGAATCAGCTGGTGGTGCCGGTCCTGTTCATGGTCTTCTGGCTGGTTCTGTTCGCTCTGCAGATCTACTCCTACTTCAGCATCAGGGACCACCCCACCTCCAGAGAGAGGCTACTCTTCTTTTTTCTCACAAGGTGCACAGTCATTCACAACTCCAAATCATTCTCTGCTTTGTGGCCAAAGCTATCATTGGTTTGAATTGTATAATGTAGGTGCATAAAACATAATGTGTGCATATTAATATACAGTATAACATGCATCTTGCATTGCATATTTTGTGTCAGGATGCCTTTGTATATGTCTGGTAGACTGTGACATAAAAATGTGTGTTACATTGGACAAGTGATCAGTATCATACTACTGGCAAGCCCAAGAGGTTTTGATCATCAGACTTGTTTTGGGATAGACACCTCTCCCTGGGGGTCTTGATATCCAAGACAGGCCTGGGGTCAACTATAGTTCAAATGTACAATCGCAGCAGAATTGTTTTCTGAAATTACAAGGCTAATTTGTTCAGTTACAATTATGTTGTAGTAGTTGCAATTCTGTTTATTCCAAATAAGCAAGCAGTAATCACAGGTACAAATACAGAAAGATGTTGTATAACCTTTGGTCACCAAAAGTGGTTGAAAATACAAGAATGACAACAAATGCGTAACTGAACTGTAAACGACAATGTTATAGTTACAATTATGCTGGTGTGCCAAGGTTCAGCTACAATTAGAATTACATTGTAATTGCAAATACTTATGAATTGCACAGTTTCAATTATAATTGGCCCCAGGTCTGATCCAGGACTTAAAACAATGTAATAGACCTACCACTTTGATGGAATACCACTACAATGAATCTATTGAGTATAGCTTGTTGATTAAGACAGTCCGTGTCCCCCCCCCCCCCCCCTGTCTATAGCATTGCAGAGTGCTGCAGCACCCCCTACTCTCTGCTGGGTTTGGTTTTCACTGTCTCCTTCGTGGCTCTGGGCGTCCTCACCCTCTGCAAGTTTTATCTGCAGGGATACCGTGCCTTCATGAACGACAACACAATGAACAGGTAACAAGGTCTTAAAACTCAATGGATTTGCTAGATCAGGATTATTCGGGTTGGCTGTGACTGTAAGTACTCTGTCTTTACTCTGGGTGCAACAGTGCTATCTAGTGGATGCAACTTTTATTTTAGCACTGTAAAATATGGGCTAGCACACCTCTGGTTGGTCTGTCTGCTCAGTATTAAGCCTGTGTTCTGCAGGGGGATGACGGAGGGGATCACATTGCTGATCCTGGCTGTTCAGACAGGGCTGATTGAGCTGCAGGTGATTCACCGAGCATTCCTGCTCAGCATCATTCTCTTCATCGTAGTGGCCTCCATCCTGCAGTCCATGCTGGAGATTGCTGACCCCATCGTTCTCGCACTCGGAGCCTCTCGAGACAAGTAAGTGCAGCCTTCTAGAGCTTCTTGAAAACGGACCAGATCCCAGAGGAATTTAAGCAGTGTGTAGCTGCATCTAATTCAGGGGTTGGACAATAAATAAAACCCAGGTAATTTTGTAGTCTCAGTGGACTAGACCGCAGATCTGTCCGGCTTTGCTGGAAGGCTTACAGTAGACACAAGTTCTGCTGGTGCAGACTATATCATCAAATACATTTCTCTCCTGACAAGCTAAACAATACAAAATACCCTGGGGGAAAAAAATTGCGTATGACTACACAAAGACGATTGATAAAATGTACAGTAGCAGCTGCTTCCGACAGTTTTCAAACTGCATGTTTATTTTATATCAGAGAGCTTTGGACCAGTTGGGATAGAAGCCAGTCATTGTTAGACGCATCGATATTGCACACACTTGTTAACTATAAGGGCTGTAACAGTTCGTGCTTAGCTGTATTGAAAGTAAACTGTATCACATAAATTTACACAATTCTGTGTCCAAACAAACATCTCTACTATTTAGCACATCTGCTACAAGCTTGTTTGCAACAGAGATGCTTGATCCAGGACAGCAGGATATCACTGTTGAACAAGTCAGTTGACTGTGATATAGACTGATTGATTGGGTTATTTTTCTGGTTTCTTCCTGGGTTGTTATTTCACACTAATAAACCTTCCTCCGGTTGGTTTGTTTGCAGGAGCCTGTGGAAGCACTTCCGTGCAGTGAGCCTCTGTCTCTTCCTCCTGGTGTTCCCAACCTACATGGCCTACATGATCTGCCAGTTCTTCCACATGGACTTTTGGCTTCTCATCATCATCTCAAGCAGTATTCTCACCTCCCTGCAGGTAACAACAAAGTGACCTGCTGTTCCAAGTTAGATCACTTGCCCAAGATTACTGGTTTTATATATGAAAATGAGGGGATTACATCCTTAAATAGTACTGTTGGTTGCTTCATTGTAGTAAATGATGTTTTAGCTTGGAAATCCTTGCATTGTATTACTCCAAAGTGCATCCTTGCACATAAAATTCTTTCGGATGCTGTTTTGTTTTTAATTGAAACACTGAGAGACACCTGGCCATTCTTGACCTGTGTGTTTGTGTGGTAGGTGCTGGGCACGCTCTTAATCTACGTGCTGTTCATGGTGGAGGAGTTCCGCAAAGAGCCAGTGGAGAACATGGACGATGTCATCTACTACGTCAACGGCACCTACCGGCTGCTGGAGTTCCTGGTGGCCCTTTGCGTGGTGGTCTACGGTGTCTCAGAGACCATCTTTGGGGAGTGGACTGTCATGGGGTCCACCATCATCTTCATCCACTCCTACTACAATGTGTGGTTGCGAGCTCACCTGGGCTGGCAGAACTTCCTGCTGCGCCGCGACGCCGTCAACAAGATCAAATGTCTGCCGATGGCCACCGAAGAGCAGCTCGAGAAACACAACGATATCTGTGCCATCTGTTACCAGGTATATAAAATGAACTTGCAGAATTCATAGCAGGAGTGATACTGTGGGACTCGGCTCACCAAAACATCAGAATTGTAGCCATTTGTCCAAAGCTGTTGTATGCAAAGCATTTTCAACTATATGTAAATCAATTTTAAACTTGTCTGATGCCTATAAATGATGACATGGGAAACATTTTTACTGAATCTGCAGGCTGCTTCACAAGCAATATTGAAAAATCTGGAATTCAAACCTGAGCGATTGCTCTACTCAGGGATGCACGTTCTGATTTAGTTTTTTTGTTTCTGTGTTGTTGTTATAACAAATTTACAGGTCTCTGATTTCCCTAAGGATTCTTTTAAGTATTATAATGTTTTTAAATATTATGTTTTGTGTATTGCAGGATATGAAGTTGGCGGTAATCACCCCTTGCAGTCATTTCTTCCACGCTGGCTGCCTCAAGAAATGGCTGTATGTCCAAGAGACCTGCCCCCTTTGTCACAGCCAACTAAAAAGCCAATCGCAGCAAGCCACGGCAGCTGCACCTCCTCAGGGGGCGGTGCAACCCCCAGCACAGGAAGCCCCCCAGAACCAGGAGAGGGATGTGCAGGAGAACCCTCCACCGGAAGAGCAGGGAAGCCAGGGGACACCCCTACACGAGGGGTCTGGCTCCAGCAGCAGAGTCTCACCAGGGGAGGGGCAATCTGGGACTTCAAGCAGCACTGTGCTGCAATCTCCAGATGCCCAGGGCCAGCCCAAACTGGAATGCCAAGGCAACAGTCTAGAGGGACTAACAGCCAACCAAGCCAGTAGACAGGAGGCTTACAGTTCTTCATCTCCACACTGCTCTGCTGGGTCGAATGATTCAGAAAGCATGAATACACATTCCAGTGTAGGGGTTTTAAAGGAGCATCAGGGAGACTCCGAGGTACCCAGTCATCACATTGCTGGATGTTTACAGGATTCTCCAGAGATACCGGAAGAGGAGGTTGAGAGGCTTGCAGAATCTACTCAGAAGTTGTGAGAATGCTTTCAAATGAAAATGCTTGTTTTAAAAAGTGGGCGTCAGCAGCCATTAAAGCAGGGGTGTTAAACTAAGTTCCTGGAGGGCCGCAGTGTCTTCTGACTTTTCTGACCATCAATAAAAGACGTTGAAAAATATAAAATGTGTTAAATTCAACAAATAATATTTAATTGAGAGCTTAAGTTGGAATGAAAACCAGAAGACCCTGCGGCCCTCGAGGACTGTAGTGTGACACCCCTGCATTAGAGTAAAGGAAATTCAACAGGAAAGACAGAATGTAAACCTTGATGCCTCCATGTTTGCTAGATCTGAACACCATGACTGTTTAAAAGCAAGGTCGAGGTCAACATTTGGTAGGTGCAAATTTAACGTGAACAGCACAGACTGAAGAATGTGTTTTACTAGAAGCTTTAAGCATGCTTAGGCTAGCACGCTGCCACTGTCTTGTTTAAGCTGTATTTTTTTATAAAATATTATGCCACTGCATTTGCACTGATGTAATAGCAATTCTCTAAAGTTGTCTTTTTGGTACATATGAAGAAAATACATAGCCTCTCTCTCTCTTTCTCTCTCTCTCTCTCTAAATTACACACAAGTAAATAAATAAATGTAACTTTTTGATATACAGTATTGTGCAGTACCGGCTAAAGTGAAGTGGACTGAAGCATACGTGAACACTTTTGTGACCCCTTGAGGATAAAAGTGGGATGAGCTTTTGACCATGGATAAGGGCTTGGTGCAGCAAAAAAAAAAAAAGTGTTATTTCGCATTAATTTGCATTTGTG
Source organism: Polyodon spathula (assembly GCF_017654505.1). Classification (NCBI taxonomy): domain Eukaryota; kingdom Metazoa; phylum Chordata; class Actinopteri; order Acipenseriformes; family Polyodontidae; genus Polyodon; species Polyodon spathula. The sequence goes on along the minus strand of NC_054545.1, from coordinate 31,777,647 downwards.
AGAATGAATACATTGTGTATGATTAAACTCGGCAAATGCCATTTTTGTAGAATTTAGAAAGCTTTTGCTCTCTTTCTTATGAAGGGAAAGGCAGCTTGTGAAGTGTATACATGTTTACATTCATCATGAACTAGATTTGTTTAGACATTTTTTTAATGAAGACTTGCTTTTTTTAACTTGACATTTGTTGAGGCAATTAATACTGTCAGTTGTATTTGTGATCATGGAAGAGAGCTGACTTAAAGTCCCATTTTATTTTACAAAACTGAATGTCTAAATAAATTAAAATCATGAATTGCATCTGTGAGTTCTGTTTTGTACATTCTGGGTATATTTTACTGGGGTCATCCATTTTAGTAGAAGTGGACCCAATAGTGATGCATAAAAATGTCTGGCAACGGTTTCATTAGAAAAAGATTTGTATGTCTTAACACATACAGAAACAAACTCATTTTGCAATACCTTGTCTTGTGAATGAAATTCAGAGCTCTGATTGGCTAATAATGGCAATATGGTTTATAAACCATCAACAGAACATAGGTAAGACAGGCAGATAACACCAATGCTTGAATCGCTTTTGAAGACACTCAATTAAAGTGTCCGATTTTAGGTTGTCCTTAAACCAATTACCACTTCTTAATCCATGAGAATATTCAGAAGAGGAAATTGGCTTCATAAATGATTTCTTAATTTTACCTCAAACCTCTCCAGTTTGTCTTTCTGCATCTTGTAAACTTTCCAAGGGCTATTTTATAATAGAAAATAGTTTTCTAGTCCTTCAGGAATGGGAGTCTGATTCTTCCGGAGTTGAATGTGAACAGGCACTGTGAGGTTAGTGTTTATTTATACTTATGTTGCACTCTTATTGTTCCCAGAGTTTTATGAGGAAGCATCCTTGAAAGATGCAGTTCTACAAAAACAATTTCTTGGATGAGTTTGTTTTTCAATGCAAAGGAATTTCCTCTGCAAAGATGTTTTTGGACGACGGCAGCTGTTGAAAGTGGCTTGGTGGTAGAGGAATTATAAATCATGTTGGAAGCTGTAAATATAAACTTCATTGAAAGAGCCAAAGATTAAACAGATTTTAAGGGTAATACTGCACTTCCTATTATATCTTCCATAATGTTAGCAGAGTTTATGACCAAGAGTAAGCCCTACATACAGCAACAGCAGTTTTTAAAACAAATATATTGTAGATCAAAGTTAATTTGCTTGAATTGTCAAATGCCTGATCATCGCTGACACTGATGAAATCAAAACTTTCTTGATAACCTACAATATAGATTTCATATGAAGTTTGAATAGGATTGGAGGTGCTACCAAAAGTGAAATAGTGTATCATGTCTCACAATTAAACCCAAAATAGCCTTTTTTCATTAAAAGCCATTTTCTCTTCAAAACAGTCTCATGGTCACCCAAGTGGTGCATATGTTGGTAGTGCTCTAGCCTTACAGTTCATGCTATGGGAGCATTCTGATTTTATTTTCATCCTTCCATTGAGTGTTTAATGAATTGGGCCTCTGTGAGGTTCTTGTTTTAAAACCAAACATTCACCCATACAAGAGAAAAATATAACAGTACGCAAGTGTTGGCACCAGAAAACCTTGATAAAGTCACAGCAAGTAATGGTACAGTTTAGGAATATTGCAAACATCAGAAAAAGGTAAACTAGTCTTATTAATTCCATTTGAAAATGTATGCAGTTACCAACAATTGATGCATGTTGAATGTAATTCCAATTCACATGAACTGGTGCACAGTGTAACATTCTGCCCTTTAAACTTGCCCGACCCCTTGATATGGCAATGTGTGAAGCAGCTGAGAAGAAAGATGCTGCAATCGCAGTCTGTTTCCTGTGTGCACCTAATTCCCTTTAGTACTGGCAGCAGGAAGAGATGAGAGGAAACAAGATCCACTTTCAGGGAGGAAGAGGGTCTTCTTGAGCGCCTTCCTCCTTGCGAAGTTCAAAGACAAAGTTTATCCATGGCCTCCACAATTCGAAGCTTTATTGCAAAGACTAAGATTAATTTCTTCTTTGTCCAGAAGCGGAGCAGGAACTAGATTATAACCCACTTTTCCTCAAAATCTAAACACTTTGTATCTGGCTCAGATGAATACTATTATAATGTTTATACCGATAGCACACAGCGCATGTTCTGGCTTGTAAAGTGGGGCTGTATAGGAGTATTGGTGCTGGTCCCAGATATGAACTTGCCTTATTGTCCCAATACTTCTTTGCGGCCACTGCCTTTTGACTGTTTCAAATTCACTAATGTTCAGAATTTATTTTTTTTTTCCAAAGGTTTTTGAAAAGTCCATCAGAAAAATCATTTAGAAATGCCACAAGATGTCACTGTTGCTACACATTAAAATAGCAAACGCCTTTCTCCACAGCAGAGCAGAGACGACGTGTTAGGCCGCTCTCGGTATTGTACTATATTATATATATATATATATATATATATATATATATATATATATATATATATACACACACACACTATTTACCGTTAGATGCTAAATATGCTTAAGAGAAAACAATGAAGTATGGATTGCAGTAGTCAAATATTATGGATTGAATTTGTCGAATATTAAAAAGCATCAATGTGGCAATGTGTACAATGCATGGTGTTTTTTTTTTTTTTTTAATTATTTAATTGAATTTGTATTATACTATTTTTACTAACCAATAACAATGAATAACACATAGGTAGGCCTAGGGACAATAAAAATAAATAATAAATAACATTTCCTATAGGTCGTTTAAACTATGATTTCCACATAAACTAAAGGATCAATCTTACATTGATAATGCCGTGTTGTCTATTACAGGATATTCATTATTCTCCTGAAGCTGACATCAGTAGAACAGCATTTGCTTCACTGTTATAGTGTAATAGTCTACTATCACCGGCTGGGTTTTTAACAACATCGTTTAGCCTGAAATACAAAATGCCATACCACCAAAAACCACAAGGTAGCGCACTTGTTCTTTTCTTTAGTTCTTCCTCACTTAATTTTTTTAAACGCAGTCTTTACGAGACTTAATAGAAATTTATATTTTGGACCAACACGTTCGTTCTTGTATAACCAAGTAATTTTCACAGCAGTCTAATGGAATCAACGTAAGTACATTATTTTATTTTAGTCAATACAAACAAACGACATTGTATGTGTTGTTATTAGTAGTAGCAGTAGTAATAATAATAATAATAATAATAATAATAATAATAATAATAATAATAATAATAATAACTAATAACTGCAAAACATTTGCTGCTTTAGATTTATTTAATGCATATATGAAGTCTAATAATTCTGTTTCGGTAACTGTGCATTGAAAATATTAACTTGATTATTATTTAGTTATGGCAACGAGTTTACACAACACAACGTGAAAATATTATCACTGCCAATCTTTTATTTTATTTTATTTTATTTTATTTTATTTCAGTGTTAAATAGGTTTTGGCAGCTTTTAGACATTTGTCGGACTGAAACTGAAATCGAATTCAGGAGGCATTTGTGAAAAAAAAAGGTTTTATTACCACAACTATGAAATCTAACACCCAAGCCCGTTTATCTCTCCACTTAAACCACAACGATTTTATAACAGATTTAGTTCCAGCGGAGTTTGCAATACCTTTTTATTTTATTTTTTTATTGTTTTTTTTTTTTGTTTGTTTTTTGTTTTTTTTAAGGGAAACAGTTGTTAATGCTAATATTCTAACAGAACTTGGGTAAAATGCAATGCAGTGCATATTTTGATCTAGAGCTTAAGGTGCATGCTGTTCAAATCTTGTAGGTTATTTCGTACAGTTATTTTTAGTGGACTTAATACTCTAAAAAACAACAAAGTCTCCTGTAAAACATCGTGAAAGGATATCATGTATATAACCTAAACCAAATGGAGGAGCGTTAAACACAATTAAAAAAAATAAGAAAAAAAGAAATCAAATCTGTGACATCCAGGTGTGTGACTTTACAGTGACAAGCTTTTATCGTTAACAACCGAATTATGCATGCAGTCTTTGGCTATATTTCACAGTGCACAGTATTATAAGTTAAAACTATTATGTTAAACCCTGAACATAAATGACCCCCCCCCCCCCTTTGTTTTATGTCCAGATCATTTGTCTCTGTTAATTCCATCCTGTCCACTCTGCAAGCAAGCTATCCTGTTGACAGTCTTGTTTAATTTAATATCAAACAAATGAATTGCATTGACACACAAGCCTGCTTCTGCTGCACCAAGCAGCACAGGATTATATTTCATTGGTTATACACAGGTTTTTTAAAATAATAATAATAATAATAATAATAATAATAATAATAATAATAATAATAATTAATAATTATTATTATTATTATTATTATTATTATTATTATTATTATTATTAATAATAATAATGTATTTATTTTTGTAATACTGGACACACTTTAAAACGGTTGAAACTATATCTACAGTGCCCTCCATAAGTAATGAGACAGTGAAGTTAAAATTGCTATTTTTGCTGTACACTCAAGCAATATGAACATACAATTAAAACATGAATATGAGGCAAAAGTACAGAATGTCACCTTTTTACGTGTTTTACCAAATAAGAATAACAGCACTTTTAGAGTTCCATCCCCCATTTTATGTGAGCAAGTATTGGGACAATTCAACTTAAAGCAAGTATAAGGGTTAGTATTTAGTCACAAATCCCTTGCATGTAATAACAGCAGTGAGTCTGCGACCCATTGACATGACCAAACTCTTAGTATAGTCCTTTGAGTTGCTTTGCAAGCTACTGCAGTCGTTTTCAACTGTTGCTTGTTTTGGGGAGTGTCTGACTTCAGTCTCCTCTCAGCAAGTGAAATGCACGTTCAATCGGATTTAAATCGGATTTAGATTGACTTGGCCAGTCTAAAACTTTCCACATTTTTCCCCTGATGAACTCTTTGGTTGTGTTAGCATTGTGTTTTGGGTCATTGTCCTGTTGCATTGTGAAGTGCCGCCCAGTACGTCTGGTGGCATTTCCTTGTACATTGCCAAAATGCTTCTGTACACTTCTGAAGTCGTTCTGCTGCTGCCATCATTCGTTACATCATCAATAAAGGAGTGATCCCGTTCCAGAGGCAGCCATGCATGCCCATGCCATGACACTACCTCCACCATGCTTCACAGATGAGGTGGTATTCTTTGGATCATCTGCAGTTCCTTTTTTTCTTCACAGTTTTGCCTTCCCATTACTTTGATAAAGGTTAATCTTCATCTCATCTGTCTATAAAACTCTGTTCCAGAACTGTACTGGCTCATTTTCTTTTGCAAATTCTAATCTGGCCTTTCTGTTTTTGGTGCTGATCAGAGGTTTGCATCTTGCAGTGTAGCCTTTGTAATTCTACTGCCAAAGTCTTCTGCGAACAGTAGATTCTGACACTTTCACCCCAGCATTCTGAGGGTTGATGGTAATTTCACTGACACGTTTGAGGATTTTTTTCATTGTTCTGTCATCAATTGCTGTTGTTTTTCTTGGCCGACCTGGTCGTTGCCGATTGCTGAAGACACCAGTGGTTTCTTTGATTTGGCTATGACCATCTTTTGTGCTATGGTTCTAATTGAGTTTCTTTTATTTTAGCCTCCAAATTGCTTGCTTTTCTTTCATAAACAGCTCCCTAGTCTTCATGTTGAATTATACCTACTGACACCAAACAGACTCCAAAGGCAAAAGCAAAGGATAGAACTGGGACTACACGTCCACAGCTCTTTTGTGTGTGAACAATCAATGCAAAAGGAAACATCTGATCAATTAGAAACACCTGTGAGCCAAATGTCCCAATACTTATGCTCACACAAAATGGGGGGATTGAACTCTGAAAGTGCTGTTATTCTTAGTTGCTAAATTATGTGTGTTGAAAAAGCCAGAAATGAAAGGTGAAATTCTGTATTTTTGCCACATATTCATCTTTTACTCTTATTTTCATATTGCTTGAGTGTACAGCAAAAATAGCAATTTTGACTTCACTGGCCCAATACTTATGGAGGGTACTGCATATATATATATATATATATATATATATATATATATATATATATATATATATATATATATATATATATATATATATATAGATATATTAGTTATAAAACCTTATAACCAAATATATATATGTTTATATTATTCAAACAGTTTTCACATTTATACACTGCTTATGTTTATGTTGAAATGTGTGTTCAACACGTTGTCCATCCAAAGGTTTATTGAATGCTATCAAGCCTTCTTAAATTATACATCTATAGTGCCACAGGTAGATAAAAATATACTAGGAAGAATTAATTAATATATATATATATATAATATATATACTATATATATATATATCTATTGGGAGGTATCATAAGTATTGGGCCAGTGAAGTCAAAATTGCTATTTTTTTTTTTTTTCAACCAATGTGTGCTGCCAGTGCTAACTTATGGATGTGAAACCTGGACCTTCAATGCAAAAATGACTCAAAAATTACAAATGACTCAATGGAGTATGGAAAGATGCATGCTGGGAATAACAAGAAGGGACAGGAAAAGGAAGGAATGTATAACAGCTCAAAAAAAGTATGTAATGTTATTATAAGAGCGAAAAAACTGAGAAGGCAGCATGGGCCGGACATGCAGCAAGAAGAACAGACCATCACTGGACCAAAGAGATACTAGACTGGATCCCAAGAGATATAAAGCGACCAAGAAGAAGACCTCCAGGAAATGGCAAGATTAAATTAGGAGACACACCAGAGCAACATGGATGAGGGACACAGCAGACAGGCTTTTGTGGAAGAATCTTGGGGAGGCCTTCAGCCAGCAGTGGATTGAAAAAGGGTTAAGATGATGATGATATAGTGGGGTGGAATGTTAAAACACATTCAATTAAGTTAAAACTAAAAACAAAACAATCATAAAAATAGGTTTGCCATCCACCTTATTACAAGTGCATGCTTGTTGATAATAGGTTTCTTGCTAGCAGGTAAATTCACAAAGTCAGTTCAGTAGCCAGAGAGTTGTTAGGTTTCTGAGACTCACCAGTGAGCTACAGCCATTCATCACATACACTTCAACTGGGGTCTAATGAACTCTCTGATGGATTGAAGCCATGTATTGTTCAGTAAGAGCAAGCATTTCAGAGAAATAAAATAATATATCAAAACCTTATGCTTAGGTGTTCAAGGATAGATGCAATTAATACAAAAAAAAAAAAAAAATGTCTTGTTGTCTCGCTAAGAAACTTTATATTCCTGCACAAGTGGCTGGTATCTTGAGTCATTCAAGGTTGATATAAAGTAATTGACTGAAAAAAAATAAAAATGCAGGATTTGCATTCAGACACTGCAAGGTTATGGGAGTCTCATTCGTTAATAAATAATGTAATAACATTTTGTATTTGTAGTATTTAACATTCCTAGCATTACCTAATAAAGTAACAGAGGAAATTAAGATTGACCATGTGTGTGACTCAAATCTGTGACAGCACCACTTATGTTATTTAAATTAAACATGGACAGGTTTTGTGTTGTATATTATGACACGCATGTAGGATGCATAACTCTTAAACAAAGCATGCTTGATGAAATGGTGATGTGTGTTCCACTCTCTTTGAAAGGTTTCTGCACAGAACATTTAGGCTTTCTCTGGAATCCTGTTAGAACCAGTCATGCACAATACCTGACCCTCAGGATTATCAATGGTTTGTTAGATGCTCTGTGTAGAGAACCCCTAAGTGGGTTCTAACTTTGAAACATTCAGAATTTCTAATTGTGGTTCAATTGGTTCTCAACCTTTTTTAAGATTGTTAATCCTATTATACTAAACAAAAAAGAAATTCAGAGTAGAAATGTGTAACATTTTAATTTTATTGCATTTGTAACACACAAACTGTGTGTTTCCCTAATGGAACACGTGACTTTTCTAAGCGCGAGGTATTAGAAACCAAAGGTTAGTCTTTCCAAGCAGACTCCCTACAGTTAAACAAGCAGCAACAGAAGCGTCGCGAGATACAATTATTGCATCTTCCCTTGGATTTAAGGCAGCCGTGCTTATTGTATTAAATCATCAGGCAGAGTTGTCTCTACATATCTTAGTTATTGAATTGTAAGATGCCTTTTATAGTTGCCTCATCTCTATTGGTGTTTTTCTGTGGCCAAAAGGATAAAAATACTATCTGCCCATAGGGACTGGGTGAAATGAACTCGTCGGGATTGCTAGGGCTCTGTAACGGCAGAGGGAAATCAAATGATAAAGCTGAAAGGCAGATCGGAAGGTCTGCTGATATGATGTAGCCATGTCTGTATCTATCTGCAGTATGAACAAAACAAAACTTGCAAATCATACACTTTTGTGGTGCAAGGACATTAATTCCAATGTGTATTCAATATTAACATTCTTTTTTTAAGGAATGGCAGACATTTGAAAATGTGTAGTTTGTATTAGAATTTCGAATAAGCACATTCACGAATTAGTTTAGAAATCAATTTAAATACTATATACTATATATTCGTTTTTACTGTATTTCTCGTTTAAATGTATTAAGAGAAATCCACTATATCCTTAAATGGAACCAAATCATTTTTTTTTTTATACAACAGCGTTAATATGTTTTGTTTGTTTGTTTGTTTGTTTGTTTGTTTGGAGGGGGTTTTGGATATATTATTACTGTAGGCTAATGCATTTCAATATGTTGTACGATGTGCAATAGTTTTCTTGTTTAAAATACAGAGATGAAGTGTGAATTGTCCACTGTTGGCAGAAGCATTATATAATCTTATTGGAAATGAAGAATATCCCAGAAACTATCGATGAATTAGTTACAACTAATTACAATACTTACCACAAACAGCCGTGGTACTAATAAATATGTTAGTCGGAGTACAATACAAGTGAAACTATTTATATAAATATAGGGTTTAAAAACACTTTGAGGGAAAGGAATTTTAAGGTCTTTTTGATCTTTAAATTTTAGCATGAAAAATTCAGCCGTTAAAATCAAAGGCTAAATTATGCATGGCTCTCTAGACTGAGTTCAAACATCAGGCATTCATACATTAGCCTAAACAACACATTAAATCAAACGAAGCAGAGGAATGAATTGAAGGATTTCCCAGCGTAGGGACTGGTTCCAAAAACCATGTCACGAATAACGGAACCACATAAAACAATGTTGATGTTAAAAGGCATTTTAATTGTCACCATAGTATTGACACACACCAGTTTTCTCCAAACAAAATTCATTTTAGTAAGTTATTTATGTATTTATTTATTTGCAAAGAGGGGAAAAGATGCTAAATAACTACCTACCTTACTTTCCCCTCTGACATTAACATTATCCCCTCAGACATTAACGAGCTTTAAAAACGCAATGTACTGAAATGATATCTATCACACGGCATTTTCGGTAATAAGGAATATGAAAGACTGCTTATTAAACCCATTGAAATGATGTCCACAACGAACTGAGAAATTAAAACGTCAGACTGATGCAATGAAAGAAATCAATGAAAGATCTGATTTAAATGAGACCGTACTGTGTGATTAATTACATTTGCTTAGCAGTGAGTCGTGTTAAAAAGGGGAATACCACTCACATTCAAAGGAATTAATACACCACTATTTAAATCCTTTTTCTAATCAAACATGCGTTACATCGAGTATCTATCCTAGTGGCTCGTCTGGATGAAAGCGGTGATTTTGCCAGTATAATTAATCATATTAAAAACTAGGTTACGCATCATAACCAAGTTAATTGTCAAACGGTTTTTGACGACTTAGTTAATGCGCAATAATTCTGATGTCTAGATGGACTGTTTATTGTATTAATTCAGAGCTTCTGTTCGGTGCAGCCGCTCAAATTAGGTATAGGGTTGTTTTATTGCAGACTAAAATGTATCCGGTTTATGTATTTATTTATTTATTTATTTAATATTGATTAATTATAAAATAGATCCAAAAAATAAAATAAAAATAACAATAATGGAAAACATGCAAATAAAACGAGCTAAACAGATTATTTATTCCACTCATGTGTATTGTTTCAGTGGAGAACAAAGCATAGACTGAATGCGTTATCGGTACTATTCGAAGTTTTGTTCACCCAGTCGGTATATGCCCACGCTTTGTTAAGCCTGGATGTGTTGTGTTTCAGTCACAGGCAGGAGAAAATAATACCGCAATATTTGTTAAGTACCAGTTACACCGCAGAAGCCTCAGTCCACTGCACAGTCATTTTACAGTCCAACACACGTCTCGATTTTAGCTTGGCAGTACCACGAAGCATCATTTAAGACATTAAATGCGTCTTGCTTATCATGAAATGGTTAGGGTACAATAAGATTTAAACACATCAAAAGCAAAAGACAGATTCATATGCATGCTGCTTGAACGAGGATTGAACAGAGCGTACAGCGCATTTGCTAACATCATGTGCGTGAACTATAATTATTCAGTAATCATGAATTATGATGTGATGATGCTGTGTGCTAAACAGACGGTGCCGGTCTCCAATATATAATTAGACGCCAGTGAACGCCGATTGGAAGTCGTGCTCAAGGGAGGCGGGTATATTTTTATTTCGGGGCGGTCTCTGTGTATCGACCCCGCCCCCTCCCATTGGGGTTAGTGTTCTTGTGTTTTGCTCCCAGGGACAGTCAAACCGGATTCCTTAGGGGAAAGCGCACAAATCACTCCCATTTTAACAAGGGGGAAAACACGGGATCTTCATCCACAAGGGTCCACCTTTCTTTCTAGCATCCCATTTCTCATTCATTTCCTTTAAGGAGAGAAAGATCTGTGGTGAAAAAAAGAAAAAAAAAACTTGTCACTAGAAGATGATGACACTTGATCTAGCAGTTTGAAAGCTGTTGTTGACCCTATTATTTCGTAAACTGACATCAGATCTGTTTATTAAGGCTTTTCTTAAAACAGAAGGGACAGCAGTCAGCCCTCAAGTATTGTTTTTTCAGATTTGCAGTCATTTTTTTTCCTGCTGATTGTGCCTATCTACAAACCTGGATTCTGACAGCGTGGTCCCTCTCTCCTGATATCGTTTCTTTTTTTTATATACACGTTACAAGGTCGGGGGGGGGAAAAAAAGGTTGTTTTCATGTTTGGGATTCAGGAAAACATTCAAAGGAGTGGGAGCAGCATGAAAGAAGAACCCATAGGGACGGGGATGAATGCAGTCCGAACATGGATGCAGGGAGCCGGGGTACTGGATGCAAACACAGCCGCTCAAAGGTAGGTCTGAAACAGTAGCAGCATCCGCCGCCTTGAATTCGCGATCTCGAGAACTCTAGTCGAACAGCCTTAGCCATTTCAACAGGAACTGTAACACACACACACACACACACACACACACACACACACACACACGTTGGTTTAATGCGTTTTTTCACATTTCTAATTGTTCAAAATGTAAGTTGCAACACAGCATCTGCTTACTGGTACTGTGTCGCCACGTCTCAGTCTGTAGAATTTCAACTCACGGCATCTTTTTTTTTTTTAAGCCAAAACAAGCAATTATAACGCATATGTAATATATGTATTTAAAATTGATCTACATTGTGTATCTATATCTAAAACCTTGTACTGGTACTAGTCGTAAAAACCAGTGCCCCATGCCTTAGCTGTCTTGCATTAGCTTCTAATTTGAAAGTTAATCTGAAACTAAAGCATTCTTATTACAAACGCATGGGCTGGCTGGCTCATAGAACAGCAATATTAATAATATAAGGTTGAAAGAATTGTTCTTCAGCGATGGCAAAAACTAATTTAATGCTATTATCTACTTTTGTATACAACACATATGTGATTCAGTACTATTATGATTTTACACGCTTTATATAGACTGTTGCAAACCGACTATTTAATTACTATGATAGGGAATGTTCTGTTTTTTTTTTTTTTTTTTTTTCTTTCTGTGTGATAACGTTGTGTGTGTTTAAATGGTGCCTATTTAAGTTAAAGGATAAATAAATGAGTAAGTATGATTTTTTTCAAAAAACGTATACTGTACATGAATATGCCGAGTCAGCGGAACTCAGCAGTATACTATGCTGTAATATGAAAATAGATAGGACATACATTTAAATTAAGACGACTGGAAAATGAGACACAATTCATATTAAAGTAATAAACATAAGGTTAAAAGTTAAAGTTATAAAAGGAAATTTTAAGTTAAAAAAGAAAATTAAAGTGAAAAGTCAGTGATAAGGGTTAAGAAATAAAAAGCAAAATGAAAAACAAAAAAAGAAACTGAGCATAGTGACATTGAATAGATACAATAAATAAATAAATACATAAATAATATGCCTAAAAATAATAAAACTCGCATGCAGTTCCCTTTCACCCTGCTGTTTTATTAATACCGACTCCTACTTGCCCTTGTATCCGCAGTGGAGTGGGTCTAGCCCGGGCTCACTTCGAGAAACAGCCGCCTTCCAACCTGAGGAAATCCAACTTTTTCCACTTCGTATTGGCCCTATACGACAGACAAGGACAGCCAGTGGAGATTGAAAGGACTACTTTCTTGGGGTTTATAGAAAAGGAAAAAGTAAGTCCTGGGGTTTATAGAAAAATCTAAAGTAAGTGAAAGAAATTTATATATTTTCCTTTTTCATATTCCTGATTTATAAAGATAATATGATATATATATATATATATATATATATATATATATATATATATATATATATATTTGATATATACATTATCTGGCGAACGAAAGCCGATGTTGTAATAGACTTGCTACCGTTTACACCATTATTGATGGCAAATCCGAATATAAAGAATTTAGAATTATTAGTATTATCATCATTATTACAATACGTAATTATGTTTGCATTACATCCGTTTAATGTAGGCAAATATAACCTAAATTATTATTATTATTATTATTATATATTATTATTAGTATTATTATTATTATTATTATTATTATTTTGCTTACTTGTACATATTTATTTTAGCTTCCTTGTATAGTAACATGTTATATGGGTTTATTGCCCCTTTGTTGCCGAGCCTGCACACCTAATAGTGGGAATACTGGTAATAGGTTTAGAGACAATTCTATACTTTATTTTATTTTTGATAATTTATATAACATGCACACTCAAATGACATAGGGTTTATATATAATCTGTTTTGCATGTTTTTATGCGCTGAACACTACACTACTTCACTGTAGTTACACAATTGCACGGTCCAGTGCAAAATAAACTTGTTTTTGATAACGTAAAGGAAGTATTAAAATAGATTTTCTTTTCTCTGAACACGAAGACGGTGATGTCAGATGCTTGACTGTACTGTATCTCAAAGTGTCACCTTGTGTATTTACTACGATAAGGCACATTTTATAAACATGCTGTTGATTTTGAGTTTTATTTTCACTCAAAGCGTTTATATTTCACACATTGTATTGTTTCACTATCCCTGCATGCGAACGTTCTAACATTCATTTGCTATCAAGTTTTACAAACACGGCTATCGTGCTGGTAAACATAACATTACCAACTCATTCCTGTCATGCAATAAAACTTAAAAAAACAAACAAACAAAAAAAAAAAACATGTATATGCAATGGCCTATCTATTTTTGTGTATTATTTATTTATTTATTCCAACAAATGTTAACTTTTTTATTATTTGATTTTTCTTAGGAATCTAGTGGTGAAAAAACTAATAATGGAATACATTACAGACTACAGCTCCTCTACAGCAATGGTAAGACTCTGTGGTTGCATTCTGATATCAGCATTGACAGTTCTGTTAACAGACCTAACGCCTATTCTGCAATACCAGTTCAACCTGAGCACTACCTGAGTAGGTATATAATTTTGCAGTAGTAGAACCGCTTGACAGCTGGCCTTAATATCCCATTTAATTAAGTTACCAAATAATACAATACTACTACTACTACTACTACTACTAATACTACTACTATAATAATAATATAATAATAATAATAATAATAATAATAATAATAATAATACGTAGCTTACTATGATCGAATACAAATCAGTTCTCAGTATCCCATTTTCAGTTTAGTCATAAATGACGAATTAACTTCGGTTTACTCTTTTTCTTTTTTAATTTAATTTGTTTTTTCTCAAGTTTTACTCACTAAACAATGAAAGCTAAAAATAAAAGCTTTGCTGAACGTGTTTTAAATAGTGTATTGTACACTCGCCCTTCGCAACCTGAGTTACCGTGGTGACCTTTCATGATCGCGTCTTCTGACAATGCTTGCATGTTCCATTTCAGTTGAATTTAAAATGCCGTCCCGGTGTAGACTATATGTCAGCTGTTTAGTGTTATCGGCTGCATACATGGCATAGCCAAAGCGTAAGAAACACGTCCGTTTTACTCTCTTATTTGTGTAATATTTTAATTCCCCAAACATTGTTCGACCCAGTTTCATAGCTTGTGTTAGCCTACCCTGCTAATTCTCTGCGGCTTTGTAACTTCAGACTACAGTATGACTTCATGTTTATGAATAATTTATCATAGTAGTTCATTGTTGCGTAGCAGTATATTAGTAAAAGCCTAGGGACAACGTTTCTTAGCCAAAGCCTTCAAACAAGTTTAATGATGTCATAATAATAATAATAATAATAATAATAATAATAATAATAATAATAATAATAATCCTGTAGTTCTATAACCACCAATATGAATATACTCACCAGGAAAATTAAAAGCTGCATACCAAAAAATTGTAGAAAACATGACGAACTTTTGTACTGCTTAAAAAAACAATAAATAAATAAATAATAAATAAATAAAAGTCCCTTTTTTCAATATCAGAGATTTCCCAAATATTTAAGCTGCAGCATATTTTTTTTTAAATTATTTGATTAGAGACAGTCCTGGATACATTAGTCAGCTAACAGATCACCACTAAAAGAATTAATCTAATGCATTTTTTTGAGACATGACTGTTTACACCGTAACAAAGAAAAAGGGACCCACTGCTGTGTAAATAATTCCAATAATTCCAGTCTTGCTGTTTCCTCAGGTATTAGAACGGAGCAGGACTTCTACGTGAGGCTGATTGATTCCATGACCAAACAGGTATGTCATCTCTATATCTGTGCTTCTGATTTACAAAGGGAATGCCTGAGGACACATGAATAAAGTCACACTTAGACAGGTCTGCTCTCCACAGAGCTGTGCTATCCTGTAGCGATCCATGCAGCGTGCACTTCACAAAGATAGTCCTCCACTCCAAAGAGGCTTGCTCTGTCCCTGCTGTGGAGACTGTGTTAGGCTGTGAGGTCGGAAGGTGGAGTTGTCACTTTTGGGTGGCTCGAGAACACACTTTTATTGTTCGCAATAATAACCAGGGGGATTAGTTGTAGTTAAAGAGAATATATAGCGCTTTCTGACGCATAGAGAGCAAGGTTAGAGTTCCACCAGTAAGAGAAGAATTTAGACAAAGCTGGTGGAGGTTGTCTATGTTGTGCTTGATATAAAGTGCCAACGCTGTGTTTTATGAAAATGCCAGTAAAATACAGCATTTCTTTCAAAAACAGGAAGCCTTGTAACTGTATGTAACTGCCATATGCCTCCAGCAGTGTTTTTCTTGATTTGCATATTATTATTATTATTATTATTATTATTATTATTATTATTATTATTATTATTATTATTATTATTATTATTCTATTCATACACCATATAATTCCTAGGTTTGCAAAACAGTTTATCACCTTGGGCAGTGAACCATTACCAATGATGTTAACTCTTTAGGTTCTGGAGTTTCCTCCTATTTCCTTGTAGCTGGTGTAAAAAAAAAACTTTCTGTATGCATATACAGTATTTTACAGAGCAAAATTATTTAAATCTCTTTTTAGTGCAGCTTGAGACATGTTATCTGCATTCATATTTAAATATTTTAGTTTCTAACTAAAATACTACTACTACTACTACTAATAATAATAATAATAATAATAATAATAATAATAATAATAATAATAATAATAATAATAATAATAATAATAATAATAATAATAATAATAGTTTTCAATGGTTTTCGTATCTCAATATTTACCATAGTGTGGCAGTCTGGGGGTGCAATGTATTTTCTTCCTCTACCTCCTTTTGTAACTGTTTTCCATTCATTATGCTTCTTATATGTTTTGAAAATATAATTAAATCACATATTTTTGGTCAAATAAAACCTTTACTTTCAAAGTGTATTTTTAACTTACCCTACTACCTAAATAACTACTGAAAAAAATAAATAAAAACAATACAATCACGGTGCCTGTGACTTATCACTGCAGAGATCACCCTCTTGTCTACATTTCAGATAATGGTATCAAAAAGAGAAGTATTTATAGAATTTGTTTACATGCTTTAGCTACAGTTGTCAGATGTAGGGTGGAGAAGAGACTGCAAATGAAAAAGAACAGTTACTTCTGTGAAATAAAATATATTCAAGGTCGGTAGGAAAGCTGCCTTACAGTTAACAATATGATATTTGATGTGCTGTGTTTGTTTCCTAGTGTAAGGCAGCTGGCTGTATACAAGTTAACTAATTATAGAACAATAATAACAGCAAACAATATCGATAGTTCATTGTAATCATATCGACAATATGCAAAAAGTAAATATCAAACACTTTTCCAGCAGAACGCAAATCAGTTGCATTTGTGACTTGTCAGATATTAAGCTGGATATCAGCTAATCTACTTGTCAGACAGAGTATCACATTAACAGTGCGAGTGTAGTTCAAAGCTTAAGCATGTTTGTACAGTCACTGCTTTGTGTCTTCTTCAAAAACGCTGAACACCTACAGTACATCCTGGTGACATCAGTCTGCTGTCTCTCCCTGCTCAATAGGAGAGTGAGGGCATCTGCTATTAGACCTCTGCTGAGCAATTTGAGTAGTCTATGACACATACAGGGTATAATGGCACAGAGTATTGTGTGCATCTATAATTAACCTGCATTTATTGGTGAATTGGTACTAAGGGGCCATGCTCAACCATTGGGGTACAAATAAAGGTTTTCTAAGTAATACACAAACCTAGTATAAACATTTTCTGTTAGATTACATTTTGTTTAAAACAGAGAGATAAATCACAGCAGATAGATTTAGAAAAACGTGTTGAAATCTTTTAAATTGTGAAAGAGGACGTTCTCTTTCCTTCAAGCCTGCATGTCTAGCATGACACTTCCCTAGACAAAAAGGGAGTGTTTAAAAGTGGAGCAATTCAGAACTTGTGTTTAATCTGTAACATCCTTTGTTTTCTTACTGTTCATTCATGGTATATTTTAATCCAGCTTTTAGTTGTTCATTTATAGTTGTTTATCTAAATAAACACCTGTTTGCACTGTACCTTGGACAGACATTTGTTCACTCTTTTGTAGCCCTGTACTGGACAATGTGTAATTAATAATTTAAGAAACAGTTGGTACACATTGAGCTGAGTATTTGAAACTATTTCCAGAATCTTTTATAGTACAACCTTGTACAAGTGCATTGATATTTTGCCAGAGAGAGACAGATCTCTGTGTTTATTCCTTATCTACTGCAGTTATGAAAAAGAGACAGCAGGCTATTTTAATGCTCTTCATACCATCATTTATTAGACTGTCAAATCTATTTATATAAGACTTATACACCAGTTCAATAAGCACTTAGTTCACGTAAACAAAATGTGTACAGATGAAATAAATCATTGTAGCTGGATATTTCCTCACCCCAGAGCCTGATTACAGACTTTGATGATGTAGCAACCCACATAATAAATAAAACAAGATTTCTAGTTTTTGGAAACTTCACAGCTTTCTGTAAACTTTTCTTTAAAAGATCTCTTACCATTTCATATTTCACAATATGCAGCTTGGCATTCACTACGTTATATTTCCAACGACTGTCTGTTGCGAAACAAAAACATACAACAAAGAATGATGTATCCATTCATCAAACTCAGTTTTAAAGTTCAAAATAAATATTCACTGCCATACAAACACATACCACTAATTAAAAACAGAGGTTGATTAGTTTAGTGTTCCTATAAAAAGTTTTTTTTTTACTGCCTAAAGATTAAAAGACAAAGAAAAAGTTATACAAAGTTTATCAAAGTATAGCAACATAAAGCATAGGTAAGCATTGTAAATCCCAGAGAGGTAGGCTGTAGTAAAGTATGTAAATGAACATGGTAAACTATGGTAAATGCATCATATACTATTGGAAAACTGCTAAATGAACTTGCTAATTTTCTGTGGTAAACTTTGGTTTGGTGTGCTTGTATTATAAGAAAACAAGACATATACTGAAAAGAAAATACTTTCTTTGAAAACTTTGGATGACTTTGTTTTAAACATATTATTATTATTATTATTATTATTATTATTTTTATTATTATTATTATTATTAGTAGTAATAGGAATTATTATGATTAATAGACATGGCATTCTGTCTTTTAAAAGCTCCCAGGATTTCTTGACAGAGACGAGGAGTAAGAGGACTGTGTGTACAGCTCGGTTATTTTCCTGCCTCTTCCAGATCTTGTTTCAGAGGTCAGACTTGACCTTCTCACCTCCCATTATTATCAGACCTTCCGAAGCTCTCATTAAAAAAAGATCAAGTTTATTTTTCAGGACCTTTCAAAAGCAAAATGCAAAATGCAAAACACAAATTGAACAGTTTTTTTTTCTCTTAATGCCCCATCTGGGTTAGAATGGCTATCATATGTCCTCAAGGCATAATCACAAATAAATCTAAGCGTGCATGTTGTTTTAAGCATTTCTATGCAAAAGCACTGGTTTAGTGACGTGTATTTGAAAAAGGTGCAATAAGTTTCAGTAAGTTTTAAGTTTTAAACAGTGAAAAAAATAACATAAAAATAAAGGAGACTATAATATCTGTTAGAATTTCTACCTCAAAAGGTAAGAAACAGCAGAAGAAGCTGGAATTGATAAATAGATCTGCTCTGATTCCAAATAAAATACACTTTTTAAAAATAAGACTTTAAACCAAAAAAAAAACAGAATATTAATAGAAAATAATATAAATAAATTATGGTAAAACAATAAAATATATATAAAAAAATAGTATAAATAATAATTACATTTTATATCATCAATTTCCATGAACATTCATTTTGGTATGCATGCAACGTGTCTGCTGTCAAAAACTTTTTTAACATAAATGTGTGCGTACCAATAATAAACTAATAATAGCAAAGGATAATATTGTACAAAATGAGTTGAAACAACACTGGATGCTGCTACCGTGTGGCTGCTAAGGGCCCTGTGTTTGGGAACATGTAAATTTGCAGCATTAGAAAATGTGCTGTTTGGAGTCTGGGGGTGAAAACAAAGCTGAGCTTTTTGGAAGAGCTCCCTGCCCAGGCCAGATGGCTCAGTTTGAGCCCAGTCTGGCAGCCCAACTGCTCCCTCCACTACAACATATAGTCATTTGTTTGGGGCTTTATACGCTAGAGTAGTTACAGTGTGAAAGCACATAAATACGATTGCTCTGCTCAAAACAGACACAGCAAACAGCTCCACAGCACCCGTTTAGTAAATAGTTGCTTCATTTGACTGAAACATGTTATAAATATTCAAGTGTTCAGTAAAAGCTGGAAACATAACAGCATTGTAAGAACATCCATATATACACATATGGATGCATGCTGTTCATATCTATATTTATAAATAGTCATTCTGCTAAGTATGTTAATTAGAGACATGATCAGACCATTTTTCTTTGCTCCAGTACTAAGTTCACTTCATTTTGTAACTGAACAGCAATAAAAAAAAAACACTAGAAAACTAGAAAAAAAGGTTAAAAAAGAATGCTTCTTACTACTTGTATGGCACCACTGCTTTTTTGCTTTTACATAATATGATTTTATTTAGTGCTGTGAAAACGTATAAACATCACAGTCATTGCATCTGTTTTCTTATCCTTTTGTAACCCCCCTCTAATTAAAACACTGTATAAATTATCAGTGATGTCAATGCATTGATTGCTACCTAGAGAGCATCTTGTAATGCAGTGTACTTATCACATTTAATGTGAGCTATTTCCCCTGTGCTTTTAAACCAATTCAACTAACACGAAACAAACAAGCCAAGTTACGTGCATTATTCAGCACTACAACATCACCTTTGTGTTGAGGTTGTCTGTTTTCTTAGTTCCCCCACGTCGAATATCCTTGTGTCACCAGAACTAGTCAGATGTTATTAAAATGTAAATATGTTTGTAAAAGGTGTTGAATAGAAAGGCTACTATTGCTTTTTTTTTATTTACTCATTTAATGCTCTCCACACAGTATGTTAAGAAGTGCATATGAATGGATCCCTTGCAGCCAGAAATGTTGGAACATCTCTCTTGATTCCCATGACACATGTGGTCAGTTATGGACCTTTTTCTGCCAGAAGTAATAAATTTCATTTTAAGGTCTTAGGTTAGCATGAAGTCTGTTTTTCTCAGCAGAGCTGGTTGCTAGCTTGAAACTACGAAAAGGGGAAGGGAGGGGGGGTGGAGGAAGCATGGTTACAGTGACAAACAAATGATAAACTTCTCACCTTCTTTAAAATGTACAATCCAAACACGCTCCAGTGGAGATGGGGCTTACAAAGACAACAAGTGCAGAAAGTAGGTGCGAGGGGCTTTACAATTGAATGAGCTTTGAACAAGCAACTGTGCCAAAATAGATAAGGAAAACGCCTAGCTTTCTTTGAAAGCAGGGGTGCACAAACCTTTATCCACAAATAGGTCCATACCAAATTATATTTAATGGCAATGCAGTGGTATCACGGTAGCTATGTAATGGTTCGGCACTCTGGGGCAATAACAGCACTACATGTAGAATAGTACCACAGGGAAAGCAGTGTTGATTTTGACATCCACATTACAATGGCATGAATCAATAAACCTTGTTCTTGTATCTTGGCACCATATCAGTAATGTGTGTTACTGTATTCACAATACAAATTAGTTCTAAATCCATTCTGCTGTCGTTATTTTTTTTATTATTATTATTATTTTATTTTTATTTTTTTCCTTTCACTAATGTTTCTTAATATTTGGATGCCCTGTATCATTCTTAAACAGTCTCCAGGGTTCTCGTACATTTGTGAACTGTTCATATGTGAACGCTTCAACAATAGCTTTTGTTCTTGTAATTTAGTAACGCTAAAACCATATCATAAGTTCTAAGGCAGTTCATTTTTAAAGTTTACAGTTTATTTACCAAATATACTTCTCCCTGATAGAAAAAAAGTATATTAAAAATGAAATTGTACCCACAAATAATGAGTCTGGAGCCAGGTTTCCCTGTATTTACAGTGGTGGAGCTGTGTCTAGTGCAGCAAAGTTGACTTTAATAAAAAAAAAAAATCTTTTTTTTTCCAGGCTATTATTTATGAAGGACAAGACAAAAACCCTGAAATGTGCCGCGTTTTACTGACACACGAAATAATGTGCAGGTAAGATGTTATATTGGTTTTTAACAAAGCTTTTTTTCATGACAAAGGAAAACAAATAATGCCTCTTGGGAGGAAAAAAAATAAAAAAAAATAAAAAAAATTCTTGTCTGCTAATAAAAAAACAACATACAACTTAAACAAAATACGAAAGGGTTATTTAAAAAAAAAAATGGTACAATTTTTAAATTATAAATTCAATCTGTATGTATTTTCTTTGAAAAACACTGACCATACAGAGATTTGAAAAGCCTACAAGCCTGAAATCATTTATTCAACATTTATCTGTAGCTTTGGGTCTCAGCGACTCTGGATATGAAACCATTTGAGGGATATCAAGTTTATACAGTTAAGTAAAGAATACCACCATTGGACACAAGTTGGATCAATGCAGATTGTGCAATATCCCATTGCAGACTCTTCGGGTTTCAGTTTATAGACAACAGAACCCCCTGCTGTAAACTGGTCTGTGTATTTTTACAATGTGTTTTAGTTATAACAATCGAAATTAGCTTGGGAAATAGTGCCATCGCCAACAATCAGGAAAAAAGCCAAATCCACCACAACTGCCTTTTCAGTCATTAATAGTTAAACTTATCACTTGTTTCATTCCACAATGAGATCCAGTAAGAGTGTAAAGGTGATTTCCTATTGAGGAGGTTTTGAGGGGAACTACTGATAGACTTTAATTAAGTGTTTTGGAAATCATTTCAAGTGCATGTTTACACTGAAGCCTGTATTTAGCATTTTGGAATAATTATTCTGTAACCTCTGTCTCATGTTAACTAGGTGTTCCAAAATATGAATCTGAATATTAATTCTGAATTTACTTGGGCCATGCTTTGCATTCCTCATATTGCAATCATTTAATGAGCACATAAAAAAATATGGCAACAGATTAACATAGAGAACTTTCTCCACTCCTATTTGTACTTCAGCCAAATTTTCTTTGAGTCTCACCATCTGTGGGATGAGTTTCATAAGACCTCTGGTTCCACATGTTTCAGTTTTTTAATGATTATTTTATTCTCTAGACTCTAGGCATATACACTTATTAGATATACAGTATACAGTATGATAGTTTTACAAGAATGGAGAGACTGGGAACCCCCATATTTCCAACAGTAGTGCCTTTCATGTTTAATGATGGCAGCCTCTAGTTTCAAAGTGAGGGCTTTCTTCTGTGATTAAGTGTCCCCTATAATTACTGTACAGCACGCAGTGTTCCCAGAATCACTATCCAGGTCACCCCACATCCTTTTCAAAGGAGAGGATGGAGAGGAGAGGAAGATCAGTTGCTATAAAGTGTTGCACCTATAATTAAAACCAAAAGATGAATTTCTCTCTTAAAAACTGGGTTGTGAAGATAGACTCTTGTCTATTTTTAAGCATGCTAGGGAACATTTGAACAGTTCTCTCCTAAAAATATCCAACTGATGCATGCCTAATTAGGACAAGGAAGAACTTTTAAGTCAGTTTTGATTTTTGTGTTATTTTTCATGTAATAAATTAACTGAGCTCAGCAAGCTGGCATGTTATACTGTAGGCACTATACATTCAGTATGCATTGCTATACATTGACAGACTTCAGAAATGCAGAAAAAGGCCTAGAATCCTATAAGGAATCAAGATTTGCCTCATTGTTCTTTAAGAAAATCCTTGTTTTGCAGTATTGGAATACACAAAGATGCCACTACGGATTTTACACAGCAGTGGCATTTCACAAAATGACCTTGCACTAAAGCTGGTATGAAAATTCAGTTATGGATCTAAAACTAACAATATAAAACAGTCCAATCCATTAGAAATTGCAAACTGAAAGCAGGTATGGCACTTAATATTTAGATCAACAGACTTGGAGCAAGTACTCATCCCTCCCTGCAATAGCTGATCCTTACAAAGTGCAACCATACTGTACGGTACGTGATGTTTTTTCCAAGCTTATACAGTAATGTTTACTCAATTGCCAGACACACACACACACACACACACACACACACACACACACACACACACACACACACACACACACACACACACACACACACACACACACACACACGCTCTCTCTTCAAGCTCTTTCTATTCCCTCAGCTCCAAGTTTGGATGTGCTGATTCTGCACTGAGGGTGAAAATGCAGTCTCAATGATAAGCATAAAATTAGAGTTTGTTCACCATTAATCAGTGCTGCTAATTGCTGCTTGCTACCATTAGCCATATGGTGCCAAGCCAGCTTGCCTCCATAGGACAAAACTCCTGGTTGTCAAACACTGGGGAAAAAAGAATTTTAAAAAATGTGAATATCAAACAGTTGAAATTTATCATTTCATGTTAATGTCACCAAAAACAATTAAGTTCAAAGAGCTGCACAAATTCACCTCCACTGTTAAAATGACTGAAACTTAAAACAGTCCCTCTTTTGCTTTTGCTGATGGACTGGGATGGGTAATAATCCAAAAAGAAGGAAGTTAATACTGACAAGCATAACATTTCTATGCTGATAAATAAAATGTTTTTTTGTTTTTTGTTTTCCCCAAGGTTATTTAAAATCTAACGGGTCCTCATCAAACCCGTTTACATCATGTGCCTGAATGGAGCAGATTGTATGTGCTACAATACAGTATCCTCCCCTATTTACTCACAGGACATACTATCCAATGGGAACATTGTTTTGCGAGCCATTGTATTAGTAAATTACAAACCCTTGTAATGCGTGGCTGGCTGCACAGATGCAGGAGCTGGCCATATCAGTAATAACATATGCCCTTCTGCACCACACCTGGCAGTGATAATCAGCACCACTTCACTCCAGGAGTGCCTTTCCTGGCATGCGTGTGCCAAGACACTTCACTTTGTAACTTCACAAAAGAAAGGCAGCATTTAAAGGGTTTTGGTTAAGCTTGTTTTTTTGTTTTTTTACACTTTATACATCAGGTTTTCATTGATAACCATTGATTAAAATACTCCCACTAAAGGATCACTGTTAACAGACGTGGTATGTGGTAAAAGTTATTAATAACATGTGTGTTTTGTAAAAAGCTATTATCACATAACAAACCTTGAATGTTTTTAACACACAACGTGGAAAAATTATACATCTATTTTATATATTTAAACAAAATAAATGGAATTATAAATTAAACAAATAATTTTCAATGTGTTTTAAAAAAAAAAATGTAAAGAACATAATGCTTTACTGATGCAACATAAACATTCATGTAAAATGCGCCCAATATAAAACAAGTCCAGCCTCGATAGCACACACATATACAGAATGCAACAATGCTGGTGGTTTTAGATGTCAGCTTCTTTTCTGGTCTCATTCAAACCTCCTTACCATCTGTGCCGGCGTAATGTGAGAAGTAGGTTACTCCCTGCTGTTCAAGAGCCCTCCATTCTATTCTTTGTGTAAGGTGGGGAGGTGGGGAGGGTAGAGGTAGGTGTACCTGTGTGTGTGTGTGTGTGTGTGTGTGTGTGTGGGTGGGGGGGGGGGGGGGGGGGGGGTGGTGGTGGTGGTGGTGGTGGTGGTGGTCACATGCCTCAGGTAAGTCCTAAAAGTCAGACCCCTGCAATCTTTCCAGCCCCCCCCCCACCTCTCTCACCCCTGTTTTACCTCTAATTAGGAACAAGCTGTTCCTAGGAAGAAACACTTTTGTAATCTGGTAATTAACCCACACGTGACAATAATAAGGGGTTGAGTGTAGCTGCTTATCCTCAGCCCCATTTACAGCCATCCCTTTAATTGGTACCTGTTCCTTCTGACTGGGATAATTTGTGCCATATGCGCTGCTGTACTAATCTGCCCCCTTTCCCTCCTTCCCTCTTCCCAGCCGCTGCTGCGACAAGAAGAGCTGCGGCAACCGGAACGAGACGCCATCGGACCCTGTGATAATTGACAGGTAAGGGCCTTCGTTACTGCTAATGCTTTCGGATGCAGCACCTGCTCCTGGGCTGCTGCAGCTCATGGGTGGAGTTTTATTTTTGTTGTTGGATGTGCCTGGGTGGCGGCTTATAATGATTTACAAGGCCTGTAAGAATTAACGTTCACTACCAGTTGGTTGATATGCTGTTCTATGGAGGTTGACAGTGAAACCCGGGGAGTTCCAGGAAGCCAAGTAGTGGCTTTGTTCAACAGTTTAGATAGGCCTTGAGACTGGGCTACAGTTCAAGAGCCTTGAGATGCTTCTCAGGAAACAAGTGACAGAATATCAGTTCAGTAACATGTAATTACATTTGAGATATTCCTTCCTAAGCAAGTCCAATGAATTCCAGTAAATGGTAATTTGCACACTTATTCATATGAACACCCCCTCATATCATCTGGCATTTATTGTAAAATGTGGCAGGAATGTTTAATGTACTGGAAATGCTGCACAATGGATATTGTTTAAAAGTCAAGCTTTGACTGCTTTCACGTCATGCTGGGTTCAGCACTGGCGAACACAGTATTTGCTCAAAGTGGACTATAAAGTCACCACACTTTCACTAGCCACATTTTTATTTTTATTTTTGGATATGCTAGTAGTTATGAGTGTCACTGCTTTAATGACTTCCTCGTGGTATAATTTGATACGATAATAACATGACTGACAGTTAAACAGGTGTCTTATCGAACTGTAAAGAAGGCAGCTTTTTACTCCTTTCTTTCTCTCTCTATCTGTGTTTTTCTGTAGTTACTTATGGTGGTGCTGCTTGTATGCACTTTTTGAGCGTATTGTACAGTCTCATTTCAACAGTGGAAGCAGGGAGTTTGTTCCACTGCTAAATTAGCAGTTTGTATACATGCGGCAGTACCCCAAGCATTATAACAAGGAGAAGAAGCTGTTTGAGCATCTCTCGTTAATAAAACCCACATGGCTAATGGTTTGTTAAACAACAGCATGCGATAGCCCTGGGGGCCACCTTCACTTTTTGTTCAGGTCTACTTGTTAGCATATACTATAGGCAGTTAAAGAATTAATTGTTGTTGTTGTTGTTGTTGTTTTGGTTTTTTTTGTTGCCATTATTTTAGACACAACAGTGAAGATTTATCGGGTTGCTTTGACCATTTGGTTTGTTTTTTGTTGTTGTTTTTGTTTTAAGATATTAAAGATAATTGTTGAAATTAAAATCTGGCATACTGAACAGTACACAGTAAGGACATTCATAGATCATATTCGTAACAAGGACATTCATAGATTCATTCTTAGGTCACTGACTTTGAAAACATGTCTCTCGATATATATTGTTTCTCTCTCTCTCTCTCTCTCTCTCTCTCTCTCTCTCTCTCTCTCTCTCTCTCTCTCTCTCTCTCTCTCTCTCTCTCAATAACCACCCTGTTCTTCTGGGTTTTTCCAGCAATTCTAAGCATTTTCTAAACTAAGTGATTTATGTATTTATTTATTTATTTTAACTTCTCACCTGTGCTTCTGCTTGAATGTCTAATAAATGCACAGCCCTGTGGATCAGCTGTCCTGTGGACTGTGGACCTTGGGCTGTGTCCTGAAATTGGGTTGCGCTACCTGGCTTTGTGTATCCATGTGTTAGAGCAGCTTCTAATTCAGTGACACAAAACAGCTGTAGCCATATAACAGAAGTTCATGTAAAATAAATACTGGATTACTGAAGGATGCCTGGCTAGTTTTTGTTCTTTATTTTCTTGGTTACAAATTATATTTTTACAGATAGCCACGATAAAAAAGAAAAAGGGTCAAACAATCTGCCTCATTTTGTTGGTTTACAATATAAAGGATCACTTTCCATTCTGGAAGAAATAGTTAATTTCCTGCAGATATTAATTTGCGACAAACAAACAACTTGCCCACAGAAACTGACTCAATTATAAATGATATAATCGCAGCAAAGATTAAAAAATAAAAAATTCCAACCCTTTTCTTCTCTTGACATAATTTAGTTCAATAAATAAAACCTCATTAGGCTGTTCTTGTTTCAAAGACATTATTAGATTTTACAGGAGTAATTAGCATGGATAGCACTAATTCTTCTAGATGACTAATGAGAGTGATTTCCTAATTAGATTAAGCAACAGGATAGGTAACACTAGCAAAACATAGGCATTATAGAAAGATAAAGGTAACTAATGTTCTCTTATTATATAGTTAAAAGAACAAATCCAATATTTGTTGTTGTCTTGAAGCATTGTGACTTTTGCTCGAGATGCCTTGAACCGCTTACAATTATAATTAGAGCTTTTACTTCTGTAAAACAGCACATACAAATTATATTCAGGTTCACTACACGTTTGCAGCCTTTTAACTCATATCATGGAATCCAGACATCCTTACAAACTATCCTCTAGCAATTAATGGCAAACTAGTTTATTTAAACTGTCTCTGATATCTAAATCTGTACTGAGTACCAAAGAACACAGCAAATACTGAGCGTACTTCAAGTGCATACACTGTAGGTAGAGGGAAAAGAAAAGTTGTTTCTTTGTATATAAAATAAATAAATATTGGTTAAAAAAGCTGATATTGGTTCATTTTTGCAAGGACACAAAACAAATGAAACTGTTGACTCCACACAGATATGTCCAGGATAAGTATGCTGTGCAGCTAAGTGAAGCAATGCTCTTTGGGAATAAAAGCAGGAATGTTAAAAGGATAGCTTCTGCTGCTCTGCCATATGCCACCGAGCAGCATCTCACTCTCTTTGACGCTCTCTCAATAAGATTATTTCAAATGCCTTAATCCCAACTCATTGACATGGACACAAAAGGCTAGTGACATTGAGTAGATGCCTCTCAGCTTTCCCTTTTTTTCCTCTTGTTATTTCAGTTTTGGGTTGTTTTTATTAACAAAATATTTAGCTATTTATGTTTCTTTCTTGCCCCTTCCTTCCAGTTCCATCAGTACAACCCTGCATGATGAAGGGCTCATGCGCGACATTGGAATGGGTTTGCAACAAGGGCTATGATATGCTTTAGAGTACAGACCACAACAGATTACATCTAAATGTCATTTTGGCTGAAGGCTTCCCTTTTTTACTTTGTATGCTTCCTTCCTTTCTGTTGCTCTTGGGTTTTAACAAACATACAGTGTATATACAATATACATGCATTTTGTGTCAAAAGGCTGTCATTTATTGAGGTTTTGTACCCTCTCCCCCTTCTGAGCAACCACAGAGCAATACAGGAATAAAGCTGTTTGTTTGTGGGTCAGATTACACTGATTTTCCGAGCGCTCTTCTTCCCGGTAAAGTTTCTGAGTTTGTTTAGATGTAAGGGACTAAGTGATCTTTGGGAAAATCGTAGGCTGACGTCTGGAATGAGCTTCAGCGAAGCTAAATCCACCCACCCAAACTGTGATAAGTTTTTGGCAGTAAATCAGATTTAAAAAACTTCCCTTGGTTTGGCGGTGAGCACTTTTGTATAAGCTGTTTTTCATACAAAGGAGATTTCTTTTAATGCAAGGTTTATATGTTTTCTCCATTAGCATGATACATCAATATCCATGTGATTCTCTCTCTGTTGCTCTGGGGTACCGTGGGACTTCCCAAAGGTATCAGGGTCCTCTGTGCTACAGCTTGGCACTGATAGTTGTTGGCAAGCCTTTTTTTCCCATAGCTCTCTGAACATCTGGGGTTCAATCTAAAAACAAAATGATGAAACTTAATAAAAGCAATGCTAATTAGGTCAGGCCTGCTATCTGAGTGTTTTGTGGCTATCTTTGACAACTTCTCAGGCTCAGTTTAATAAAAATGCAATCCCAATACACCTAAAACATATAGATTTGTTTCTTGCTTAGTATGTAAATTTATTTTTATTTTTTTAAATTTTAGGTTGGCATATGGTGTTAATGAATTAACAGTTTTTTGGCTCCATAATGTTGAAAATCATAAGATTGGTTACATTTATTCTGATACTAAGAGTGTCTAATAGCTTTATTTTGACTGCTGTGTGATCTGCAAATGCTAAAAGCAGGGGAACTTAATGTGTACTGTATGTTAGAAATTACATTACAGGAAGAGGCGGAGAAGGACATAACACTCTGGTTCTGTTATATTTCATATGCTCCTTGGACTCCTACAAGAAACAGCTGCTTAGAATTGCATTTCTTGCAGATAACATCAACCTCGAGAGAATACATGTATTTCATTTCAAACCAAAGAAAAACATAAACGGGATGATTCAACCTATACCATTAAGTTAATAAAGGGTTAATGATATGCAGCTCACTGTCAGCAATCCCATCATCTGGCTGGTTGACTCCAAAAGAGGTGCACGCATTTGGCTGTGTGCTGCCCCCCCCCCCCCTCCATCGCCTCCCGGCCACCAAGGCCGATCAGATCACACACCACTCATTCCATGTCCCCAGGACACGAAACCCAATCATGTATCACTTGCTTGGGTCTCCCAGACCTGGCTTACCAATTGGCTGCTCCTCTCTGCCTCTGGGGTGGGCTCACACCGCTGCGGT
This sequence comes from Polyodon spathula, assembly GCF_017654505.1. Lineage (NCBI taxonomy): Eukaryota > Metazoa > Chordata > Actinopteri > Acipenseriformes > Polyodontidae > Polyodon > Polyodon spathula. Next base: position 31,747,766 of record NC_054545.1, on the reverse strand, counting down.
CTCCTTAAGGAAGGAAGTTTTTCCTTCTTTCTCAAGATAAGGTGTCATTCATAAGAGCTGGGTGTTGAACTAATCAGGTCAATTGAGAGGCCCAGGCAGGAGTTGAATGAGCTGATCCCCTCTTCCTGTTAAATACCCAGTTAACACTGCAGTCAACAAGCTGTGTGATATTTCATTTCAACTGGAGGCTGTTGTTTGCGTGTTTGTTGTCTTTAAAGTGTATTTCATGCTTTTTATCTTTCTCGTTATTATTTTAACATCGAGGGTCAATTTAGTCTGTTTGTGACACATATATAAAATCTATGCATAGTACAGGTTTCAGGTTTATGGTTTAGCATTTGCTTCATTTGGGTAGACTTTGTTTCCGTATACGAATGTCACAATGGATGTACTCCTCCTAACAAGCCTCTGGCTCAAAATCAGCTCCTCTCTCCTTTGCCTCCAGCTCTCAGCTGCCTACAGTTAGGTGTCAATTAGTACCAGTGGTGCTAATTGTTCAGTTTCAAAACTGCGCTCTTCAATCTCTGGGGTAACAGCTATATCACCAAGGTCTTGAGTATGTCTTTGATGGAAGAAACATAATATGTGATAGTGATTTTTTTTTTAAACCTCTACTGTTTTATTAGGCACCGACAATGAAATACAACACACAATGAACTATTGAACTATTAAACTACTGCTTTTTATAACAGCAAGTGTAGTGTGCAAATGTAAGAATGCTGAAACGTGTATATAAAGAAAGATATATAGGTAATCCTGCCAGCCTAACAAAGACATACATCATAGATCTGGCTTCCCAATAACTGTATCGGTACTGTAGGTCCTAGAATGGAAAAAAAAAAGATATAGATTTCCTTCTTAAGCCACCACCAAATTTGCTGCTCTGCATTAGGGCTTGGTGTATGCAAAACTGTTTGGAGAGGTAAGTTCTTTACAACCGGGACATTTTCCCACAAATCCATTCCCTTGTTTGCTTTAATGTAAACAAGATTACCCTGCTCAAGGAATTACTTTAATTACCAGGCGATCAAGTTCTCACTGGTAAAAAACTAAAAAAAGCAAAAAAAAAAAAAAAAAAAAAAAAAAAAGCATCTAGTCATGGATTGGTGAGATTATTTTCTTTAGCACTCTGAGAAAAGGGACAACGGCCAGGGTGCAAACTTAAACCAGCTGGACTTCCATACAGATTCCACTGGGGGAATAAGAGCTTACACACAAACCCTGTATCCCTAGTCAGCTCTAAACAGATTAATAGTGCTTGGTCTCCCGCGTTATTGAAGTGGATGTACAACATGGAGTTACGTTTTATTAAAAAACAAAATAATAATAAAATAAAATAAACCACAACGTCAAGCCACAATCCACGAGCAATAGGGTATTTGTTCTGGTTTTATCTTGAGTGCTTCATGTCTCATAAACCACTTAAATTGTTTTGTATGTTAGTCCAATTGCACCACATTGTAATTAGCTTCCATAAATACACTGCAATAATTAGATCTGACTGGCATGGTCATTATGTATCAGTTATGCTTTTGTGATGATGTGGCATTCCAGTAATCTTTGCAGTAAGCTATTGTCTTTGTGTCATTGTTCAGAAAACACCTTTGGGTTCCAAAACCCCATTTTCTCTAAATAGACAGGAGGAGATTTGGACACTGTTTCCTCTTTGTGGTTTGTAACTTCAGGAAAATTTTTATTTATTTGCTGCTTTTGTTTTTTTAAGCAAATGCAATTTAAAGCAAATTATTTTACGTATGCCTTATTATTATTATTATTATTATTATTATTATTATTATTATTATAATAATAATAATAATAATAATAATAATAATAATAATAATAATAATAATAATAATAATAATAATAATACTGTTTTGGAACTCTGAACTTTCATAATGGATTTTTTAATTAGGCGATTTATTTTAATAACAAGATCAATTATAATGGGTGTAGAGTCAAGCAAAATAGGCCTTTCTGACAGTAATGTAAACAGAGCTTACTGTGTTACATATTCAGTTATTCAAATCCATTGGACGCTGGACATGTTGCTATTTCATTGAGCTTTGAAATACTAGCGCTGTAAATCAAACAAAAAACAATAAGATTGAGTTCTACAGTGGCTGGTTATTTCAGTTAGGAATGGAGTTGCTAGATTTCCAGCTTTAGTACAATGGTTCATGTTTGAGGAGGGAAACATGTGTTCATGTGTTCATGTGTTCATGTGTTCTTGTCTGGAACACAGACATGTCACCAAATGTTTTTATTTGTAGTTTTCCTGTGGAACAGCTTGGCATGTACTGGGACCAACAAAGTTAAAAACGGAGAGATTCAATGTATTCCTCATTTAGGATCTGCAGAACCCCTCGAGAAATCCATCCACTAGGGTATACCAACACAGACAGAACTTGATGTGCTATACGATAACTGATAAAATACAAAATATAGAGGATTGAGCCATCCATGTGTGAGCTCTTTACTTTATTTCACTTCCTGTTTGGAAAGGTCAGGGAAGTGTGACCCTGGGTTTGTGAATTATTCATGTCATTGACTTTGTGTCAGTCTCCACATTTGTGCAGGAGAATGTTTTATTCATTTATCTCGTTTAGGGTGCCTCTCTGCACCTGTTCTACCATTAAGCACCCAGTGATTTGCATTTGATGCTAATTTAGTTTACTGGCGGCCTGGTCTCTTCCTGTTAATTTCATTTTCATAGTGGCTTTTCATTACTGAAGGTCTGTCTTTTTTTCCCACCGATTATAAAGTCAGGTAGTTTTTAATTCTGACTCCAGCATCTTTCTATTAGAACCCGACCTCTCTTTATTTTCTTAAAGAGCCAGACTGCACCCTCTTTTCCTCCTTCTGGTGATTAATGCATACACAAAAGATGCTAGGCCCCCTCTGTTGACTGAAGCGCTGTGTCTTGCTACAGGGCATGTAGTGCACAGATGTGCACAAGCGCCTTCTCAAATCATTTGTAACTTAGCTCTGTCTTTCACAGGATCACCTTTACCAGGGGTCAGAGACAGAGTAGGGTTGCAAAAGTATGATTTCAAGAATAAATGATAATTTCTTCAAACTTAGTTCTAAACTAAACACTGCTGGCAATTGGCCTTATGTATTACATTAAGTATTCCATACATATACAATTGAAAATAATTAATTAAATTCCCTTCTGCCACAGCTTTAAGTGCAATTATTAGAAATATGGTTCATGTAAAAATCAAGAAGTATGAGACCTGTACTACTGCTACTACTACCACTACATGTCATAATATTAACACTACTACTACAACTACTACTACTACTATTAATAATAATAATAATAATAATAATAATAATAATAATAATAATAATAATAAATAATAATAATAATAATGTGTGTGCTTAGTTGGGCAAAGATTCTTGAGCAATTGTTCAAACATATGGGGCCTGTTTTATTGCTTCAGACAAATGAGCCCCTATTATCAGATTATATTCACCATTGATTTCAGGTTTTCAACAGATGTTCCATCTTTGGTGGTAAGAGTAAAGTGCAAGCCCTCTTAGTACTGTGGTGTAGGTATTTATTACCAGCTCTCCATGTCGACAGCCAATCACCTTTGTTTTTATGGGATGCATTTCTGTATGATGTCACTCCCATTACCCCAATAACTGGAATCAATTACTTACTGGTACTGTGTTTAAAGTTTCTGTACTCTTAAAATCGACTAGAAGGATAGAGTGCCATAACTAAAACTGAATCTTAGCGGAAGTGATATTTGTTGAACTTACATAATGGTACAATAGTATATATATATATATATATATAAAAATTACATTCACTCCTATACAATTTAAAATTGCAGTTTATAGAATGCATGCCCACTTAGCGTTAACATTTTAAGGGCTCTGCTGATGGAATATTGTTTTTTTAAGCAAGTAGTTTGGTTCTAGTTGTGATTTCCAGTTGTGGTTTTCTGATTACATTGGCCTAAATAAATGTATAGAAGCACTGTTGCTTAATCTAGCATTACTGTCTTGTAGGTACACAGCTCTCCCATAAAGTGTGACCCAGGTCAGTACAGTTAGGATCATTTATTACAGTTAGGAAACACTGAATTAGAATATGTGTTTCATTAAAATTGTCATTAAAAATAAATTTGCCACTGACCTTTTAAAGCTGTTTTAAATAATAATAATAATAATAACAATAATAATAATAATAATAATAATAATAATAATAATAATAATAATAATAAAAAGATGCATTACAGAGTAGAATGCTGTATTTTAAACTTTATTGAGGATCAGAATACAAACCAGATTGGTTAATTTTTTTTTTTAAGGTACAGAACATTGCTTTTTATAAAATAGTCTTTTACTCATACAAACTTAGCAACAAGGAATGTTAGTAATGTGATTTGTTATTTGTTGTATACCTCAATAAAGTGTTAATGCGACTGATGAGTTTAATGTGTATATAGGACCAGTGTCTCAGCATATGGTTAAATGGTTTATATTTCATGCTTAGACTAGAGCTGTAATGCTGTAGCTGATTGACAGCCTTAGACTGTGGTCTACCTGCCTTAGGGAAATTATAGTGATAGCAGAGAATGGACAGTTTGTGACAGAGGCCACAATTGTAGGTTTTAACAGACTGTCACTGTTGGGATACAAATATTGCTAATGGAAAAGTATATTTACACAAAGTGGAACTGACTGACATATTTCTATAACTTATCAAGGATTAGACAAAGCTCCAAGCTTTGTCAACCAAGCACGCAGCTGTGCTTGTATAAGAGATTCAGGCTTGGTTTTAATATAGGAATTGATGACATCAGGGCAGCAGAGATGTGTGATTCATTAAGAACAGGCCTCCCCCCACTCCCCCTCCTCCTCCTTTTCCCTTTACCTCTTTTATTCTGCCCCCTCAAGTGGCTGTAAGATGCTGCAGAGTGGCTCTTAAAGGAGGGCTAAGTCTCAGTGTTGTTTTTACCTCTAGCTAGACCAAGAAGGAGGTGACCCAAGGGATTTCCTTAACACTGATTGACAATCTCAATGTTTGGACGTTGAATCTGTTTAAAAACGTTGGCTGTTTGTCAGCTCCCCCTACCAGCTTTGTTCCTGTTTATATAGCTATAAATTAAATTTTATAGGCCCGAACTCCTCTTTTTTCCTCACCATTTCTTTCATTGGGAAAGTAATTATGCTTTTCTTTCTTTCCCAAATCCTAACATAATTCAACACAAAATGCAACTTGTTGACAAGACAAAGTCTCTAAAGCAGGCCTAAATGATGTGGCTGCTGGGTATAGAACTAAGGAGCTGGCACCCATGAAGTAAGAGGAGAATTAAGAGCAAGCAAGCAGAGACAGGCCTCACACACAGTAATTTGAAACAAAAACGACAATATTTACTGTGGCTGCAAAGTACTAAACTCAGAATCCATTGAAGGGGGCTGTTAGGGAGCTGAGTAGCTTGTGGTGCAGAAATGTTTATTTCCCAGTGGTGTCATTGTAGGTAGCAGTGAATTAAGCATCAGTGTTTCCTACAAGTCTAGCCCAGCTCAGTTCAGTGTGTGGACAGTGAAGTGAGTACTTAGAGTGTTGGTTAGTTGGAGGGTGGGGGTTTTGCAGGCAGTGTTTGTGTTGTTGTTAGCGACACATAGCAGAGTTTCCTGTGAAACGGAAAAGCTCTGGCTCCAGATTGTCGCCAGTGAAAGCAGAGACATTCTTGCACATGTGGTGAGAGCTGAGAGAAGGGGGTGGGGGGGAGCTTAGGCTGTGTGTAGAGGCTTGAGCGACTAGGCACTGATTCAGGAGCAGCAGTGAGAAATGGAGGGGAAAAATGGCTCCAAGGAATACCTTGAAGAGGGTTGTTTAATTGTTCGAGATGTCAAGGAATTACTTTTCACTGTAATGTTTTTTTAAAGCCTATTTAGAAAATATGTTTTAACAAAATGTGTTCTCCGCTTTTTTTTTTTTTTTAAAGTTATATGCCCTAGATACAGTAAAATATTTTTAAAAGTGGGTACTCCAGCTATTATATATGTGAATGTAATAGATTCCTTCTGAAGTGATAATCTTTTTATTTTATTATTGTTACTAGGCCCTATTTTTAAAACCTTAACACCAGACAATGCATTCAAACACTATATAGTCCCAGTAATACGCATTATTAGCATAACTCTCTAATTGTCCATTCTTACAGCAATAAAGGTGCAGACTAAGTATCTTGGGGGGACAACAAAACCAAACAAAACAGAGAATGACCGCTCTGCTGTGTGCAACTTAGTTCTGTAATCTGAAAACCCTTGAAGTAACTAATACAATTTTAATTGATCTTTATTGTCTAATAATCTATTAATTACCAGCATGTATGTTGGTTTTTTAAATGCACCATCATTTTGCTTGCCCACATGGTATGGCTAATTGTATATTAAACAGCATCTGTGTGTATGCCTGTGGAAGGAAGATGTCAAAGGAACTGATGACATACATCACTTCATTATTAATAGCTCTGTCTAAATAAAATGCAGAGCTTGTCAAATGTAATGGATGGTCGCATTTGGGCTCCTCTCCAACCCTAAGACTTGGTTTTTGAAGATGTACAGGTGCACTCAGTATTGTGTGTTTAGTGTTTTGTTATGAAAATCAAAGAATACTTTTAAAATGTTCCAGATTTAAAATCAATTTTAAATAACAGACCCCAAAGCCCAGTGGAAGTTTCTGAGAACTTGTAAGAAGTGGTTGACAGACATTGACGCAGGCACTGGAAGCAAATTGGTGGTCAATAAGATTAGGAGATGAAAAAGTGATGCTACGGAAAGTAGAATGTGATTTTCACATCTCAACCAATCAGATTCCAAGTTCAATGGTCCTTATCTCAAAAATAAATGGCAGCTCAGCTTAGAATGTCAGCGTTCTTGCTATACAATGGTTATAGTCTAAGAGAACACTAACCATTACCATTTTGTGTTAAAATGTCTGAATAGGCATTTTTAAAGATAACATTTTTGTCAGTCTCAGCTGCCTATTAACCGTGGACCTGCACAGTAAGGCTCAGTCAGAGAAGTGTTTTGTCTTGAGGCTCCAGCAGTAAAAGATGACCTGAGTGGTTTCTTCTGTTTGAAACACTACTGCTATTCCAAGCCTGGAAAAAAAAGCTTCCAATTTCACACACACACACAGACACACAAAGACTAGCTCTCTTGAGTTATAGTCTTAAGATTATTATTTTTTATATATATATATTATTTTAAATCAGGCCGGTGAGGATGTGGTTTCCAGACCAGCACCAATAAATAGCTTTTAGGCTAACACTCTTGAGATTGCATTCTTGGGTAACTTACAGCAGACAGCACCATAGATCGAACATACCTGGTTGGTCAGAGAATATGTTACTGACTCTTTCAAACAGCCCTGAAAAAACTGTCACATACTGCCAAGCAGTTATAGAGAGTCGAGGCTCTGTGCTGCTGCTGGGCTGTTCTGCAGTAACCCCTGCTGTCAATGCATTAGAAATTATTATATGGAAATCTGGTATGCCCCACATAAAGTACAGATTTTGTTAAATAAATTAGTATCCCCCACAAGGTCTGGTTTGCTATTAGAAATGATTCAGTCACTACAAGCCAAGATGCTGTCAGGTCTTCCATAGAGGTCTGGTCATCCCTAATTATTCGAGCCTCAGAGATAATGCTCCTCTGACCACCATGACATGCAGTATACTATGGATCAGGAGGTCCCACTGAGCATTGAATTAACAAGTTCCATCTCGAATATGAATGCTTAGGACAGCACATGTCATATTAAAACAAATGTTGGTGTTAATGACATTTCAGTGAGATGATCCCTATATTCTTGCAACGTCTTTCAGAAATACACAAATGACATGGATTTCCATATAAAAAGTTCTAATTATGTAACATATTCCATGGCTACTACTTAATGAGTATAATAATATAGGTCACACTTTAAATGAAGCTCCTGTTTACAATGTTTGTAATGTGGGTTTAATATGATAATTTAATTTCTGGGGTAGCGCAGGATTCTTCAGATCTGTGAAGCACCATTTTAAAGGCTCCACTACAGCATTGAGCTGGCTATCAGCTCCTTTGAGGGTTTGTAAGCACTTATTTATTTGTTCCTTCAGTGTTTTTCCTCCCACTTCTCTGGTGAGAACAAGATTGTGGGGTAAAGATTGAAAACTAAAAAAAAAAAAAACACTCCACACTTTGGCGCTTGGGGGGTGATATAGAGGGAAGAAAAATGACTTTTCCCACTAGTCTGGAGCAGGCAGGTATGCCATCCTATTTATTTAGACTAGTTCATTTTAAATTGTTTGGCTGTAAGGTCAACCCTCCAATACATGGGAAAAAGGTTTTCTTCCAATTACACAGCAGTTTTGCGGCAGCAGAGTGCTATAATGGGAATGTTTTGCAGCCAAAGATATCTCATTCATAAATCCTGGTCTTCCACTCTGTAATTTCACTTTTGGATGGAACTGCAGTTTGTGGTCACAAGAGCCACAAGAACCCAAATAAATAGCACCACTTGGTTTCATCCTTTAAGTCTCTTGGCTTTGTAAGTACTAGTTAGGCTGTTATTCTGAACATAACTGTTGGCTAAAACTGAACAAGTGTCATGCACTTTATCACCAGGACCATTTGTTATTGCTGCTGATCCTAAAGGAGCTCTCTAGTTTTCGAGAAGAAAAGTAACTCTAAATCAGGCCTTGGTGGTTAAACTGCATTCACTTCTAGTTTCGGATTGCGTTGTTGTTTGAATTAGGGGATTTATAAAAAAATTGCATTATTTAAGCATTACAGGAACAGCCATGTAGCAGCATAAAGTGGTGACGTTTGGTATTTAGATGTAGTAAAACACAATTTCAGTTCAAGATGCTTTTTGTTGGTGCTGTGTTGACTGGTTTGTTTCTGCTTGTTTTGTTCTTTGCCGTCGACAGTGACTAGTGCACTTGGGAATTGTGCTACAAACTAGACCCTGAAGCCATTTCCCAAACTCGCCACACCAGGAAGGTTATTTCCCCCTCCTGCAGAGACTGATTGTGTTGTTCTTGTGCTGATTCAGCCCACCTTTCCTTTACGTTTTTTCTCTGGTATTTCATTCTGTAGGCAATATGGTTCCTGCACTCCTGGGCTTGTTCAGTTAACAACTGTACAACTTTTCTGGAAAAACCTATTAACGTTTCCAAACAAAATTAAAATACATGCAAAAAAGGAACCTTTACATTCAAGCAAAAGCTTAGAAAACCTTATTGTCACCCAGAGTGTGGGTATTAAGCACTTCTACTGACCAACACAGTACATGTTAGCAAGGCTGCTGCTTTACCCAATAAGTTATTTTCCCCTGGGTATCCTCATTTCGGTGTAATCGCTTTCCTGTTGTAGACGCTTCAGAAGTCTGAGATTCTGCTTGCCCTCCCCAGGGCTCTTCAGGGCGAGCATTCTGTGTGGCCTGGTCAAATGAAAAAGTCTGAGCCCTTTAGCAGATTTCCAGATAGCTGTCAGAATAGTGTGTTCTTTCCAGAATCTTGTGGATCCTGGACCAGGGCCATTTTTTTGCCATCTAGAGAAAAAAAGGGGGATAAGAATAATTACCCGCCTTATCTAAAAACAACCATTTTCAGCCCACCCTAGTTTAAAGTTTAGGCTGACCACAACAATTTCCATACAACTTCTTAAATAGGGGACATTTTTCAGTTCATGCAGCAAAGTTTTAGTCTTCACCGCTACTATTGTGCTTTTTGTCATTTTAAGTGCCAGTTATAATCAGTGCTTGAAATTAAAAAAAAAAAAAAAAAAAAGTGGAGGTACTCTCAGTCCTCTCAGGCTGCTCCCTGTCTAGCTCTCTCTCTCTGACTCTGTCTCCCTTTCCACCTCTATCTCTGTCTCCCTGTCCAGCTCTCTCTCAGACATCCTGTCCAGCTGTCTGTCTTTCCCTCTCTCCCTATCCAGCTCATCTCATCTAATCACGACTTAACCTGGACCATTCAAAATAAATTCCTCTGCTCTGTTTTGTAGTGCACTCTGGGACATCAATCTTGCAACTGCTGCTGGAACAATAAAGTAACAACTAGAAAGTCACATAAATGCAGCTGACAGTTTGGTAAAGAAAATGGGCAGGCAGTCAGTGATAAGCCCCAAAAGGCTACTCAAATGTTTTAAAGTCAGAAGTGGCAGGACTGAAATACTTGAAATTGAGAAGTGGCGGTACTCCGTACTGGTGAGTATCGCCCCGTTTCAAGCACTGGTTATAATAATGAAGTAACAGTTTATTCTATAGTTTGAGTCCCTCACCTCATACTCTTGGTACAGGGGCAGTGAACAGTGTGATAATAGCAGACGGCTGTCTGTGAAAGCAGAAAGATATCAGGACTAATACATATTATTAATGTTTATACTTTTTATTGCTGGGAATATATATCTTTCCAGTTCTACAGTTTGTATAAATTAGTTCCATATGTATGTTTTGTTTAACCTATATGAGACGAAGCTAAATATGTAAATATGTGTGTGTAAAAAAAAAAAAAAAATATATATATATATATATATATATATATATATATATATATATATATATATATATATATATAGATAGGTAGATAGGTAGATAGATAGATAGATAGATGAGACCACAATAACTATTGTTGCAGGATTTAGATACAATGAAACCACAGAGGACAGCATCAATTTTAGGACTACAAGCTTTCTAAACCTCTTGCCCAGATTTAGGAGAACACCGGGTTTACAGCACATAAGGTTCAGATTTATTTAGTAAACAGTTTGAACTTTTATCCTTCTATGGCTCAGGTATATTCCTGCTTGTGGTGATAAAGTATTACATCATGCACGCAGCATAATAAGGTGAAAATGTAACAGAAAGGCAGAGGATATTGTGGAAAACAGAATTCTGTCTGTTAGCAGTGACATCTGAACACTGCTGTACCATTTTAGTACGTGTCAATTCCACCCGCACCCACCCCCATGAAAAATTAAAAAAATAATGTAACCAGACAAATGAACTTTGGTTTGTGCTTTGCTTTTTTTTAACTTGCCGAGCATGTGATTAGATTGGCTGCTGTCTTAAACTCCTTACTGGCTGAAAGCTCATTACAAGCAGATGTAGGCTAACCATGCCAAAAGATTGGAGTTCATAATGGCTTAGTTACAACAAGTAATCATCATATTTTACTTTTCTTTTTCATTTTATTGCATTGCTTAATTAAAAAAAAAAAAAATGTAAAAACCCAATAAACTTTTGTTTCTAATAATTTACATTTTTATGTGTATATTTTTATTGCCTATTCATTTTTTTTTTTATTTTTTTTTTTAAAGACACACATCTGGGTCTAATGCGACTACTTCAATAGCACAGCGATTACAACAGCATTATTATGCAGACACATCCTGACAAATGCGTTTGATAGGGGAGCACATGGGTGCCAGGAATGGGTTGCTCTGGTATTATGAGCTTTAGCACAAAGCCTCCCCAGCTTCAGCAGGCCAGGCCCTGGACCTTTTCTAATGGCCTTGAATTTTATTGTCATCAGCTCCATTTGTTTTGAATTACAGTAGGTTTGTAAATCAGGTGAACGTGCCTCCCTGCCAGCTCCCCTCAGGAGAGATCCCTGTGCTCTTTCTGAACAGCACGACAGCATGTGGACATCGAACACTTATGACAAAAACACTGCAACAGGAACAACGCTCCTCACTTTGTGCTTTCTGTGCGTAGAACCAAATTGGCATTCAAATCTATTACGGTACGATTTATCAAGAAACTATTTGCGCAATTGGTTGTGTAATTTTCTATTTTTACCTTAAGTTGAAGTTACTGGAATGTAATACAGTAGAACTTGAACAAATGATATACAGTGCCTTGCAAAAGTATTCAGACCCCTGACCAGTTCTCTCATATTACTGAATTACAAATGGTACATTGAAATTTCGTTCTGTTCGATATTTTATTTTAAAACGCTTAAACTCAAAATCATTTATTGTAAGGTGACATCGGTTTTATGTTGGGAAATATTTCTAAGAAAAATAAAAAACTGAAATATCTTACTTGCATAAGTATTCAACCCCCACACATTAATATTTGGTAGAGCCACCTTTCACTGCAATAACAGCTTTAAGTCTTTTGGGGTAAGTATGTACCAGCTTTGCACACAGTGTAAGAGTGATTTTGGTCCATTCTTCTTGGCAGATTTGCTCCAGTTTGTTCAGGTTGGTTGGACGACGCTTGTGGACCACAATTTTCAAATTGTGCCACAGATTCTCAATGGGATTGAGATCAGGACTTTGACTGGGTCACTGTAGGACATTCACCTTTTTGTTCTTGAGCCACTCCAGTGTTGCTCTGGCCTTGTGCTTGGGATCATTGTTCTGCTGAAAGGTGAATTTCCTCCCAAGCTTCAGTTTTTTAGCGGACTGAAGCAGATTCTCTTGCAGTATTTTCCTGCATTTTGCTCCATCCATTCTTCCTTCAATTGTAAGAAGATGCCCAGTCCCTGCTATTGAGAAGCATCCCCACAGCATGATGCTGCCACCACCATATTTCACTGTAGAGATGGTGTGTCTTGAGGCATGGGCAGTGTTAGGTTTGCGCCACACATAGCGTTTTGAGTTTTGGCCAGAAAGCTCTATCTTGGTCTCATCTGACCACAAAACCTTTTCCCACATCGCAGCTGGGTCACTCTCATGCTTTCTGGCAAACTCCAGACGTGCTTTCAGATGGTACTTTTTGAGTAACGGCTTCTTTCTTGCCACCCTCCCATACAGGCCAGTGTTATGCAGAGCTCTTGATATGGTTGACTGGTGCACCATTACTCCACCCCCAGCCACTGAACTCTGTAGCTCCTTCAAAGTGATTGTTGGCCTCTCTGTGGCTTCTGTGTCTCCTTCTTGTTTTAGAGCTGAGTTTTGAGGGACGGACTTTTCTTGGCAGTGCCTGATTGCTGTGATGCAGCTTCCACTTCCTGATTATTGATCCAACTGTGCTCACTGGGAAATCTAAAGACTTGGATATTATTTTGTACCCTTTCCCTAATCTATGCATTTGTATTACTTTATCTCTAACTTCTGTAGAATGCTCTTTGGTCTTCATTTTCCTTCAGATTCACAGCCTTACCAATGATCCTTCAACAGTGGGGTTTTTATCCAGAAAATGTGACAGCAACTTTAATGGTTCACATGTGGAGGCCAATGGTAAGGTAATTGTGTCCTCGTTAGGGCAATTTCTTTCATCGGTGCAAACTGGGAGCTTCCACAGTACAGAGCTTGAATACTTATGCAAGCAAGATATTTCAGTTTTTTATTTCATAAAAATATTTCCCAACATAAAACCAATGACACCTTACAATAATTGATTCTGAGTTTCAGTGTTTAAAAATAAAATATCAAACAGAATGAAATTTTAATGTACCATTTGTAATTCGGTAATATGAGAGAATTGGTCAGGGGTCTGAATACTTTTGCAAGCCACTGTATATGTCAGGCTATTTTTTACTTTTTGGCGTTGACAAATAGTTCAGCTTTTTAAATAATTTTTACATGGGTAGAAAGAAAATAAAAACAAGAACAGGAAAATAATTCTCTAACACTACAAGATAGTGCATGAACTAATAGTAAATTGCTTCCGGTCTTATCCAAAGGTTTGTGACCCAAACTGAAATCTATCTTTTTTGATCTCCTATTTCTTGGTGCTTGTTGTAAAAAAGACCTTTACAGAAACTCAGAGAGTCAGTGAGTGCGCTTTATTTCCTACTTGATGCCAAACATGGTGATACAGCATAACTTGACATTTACAGTATTATCCAGGTCTCGATAAACATTGCACTGACCTTTGTAAGAAACGACAGCGTGTTCCCTGTGAAACGGATACCCTTTATACGAAAGGGAACACTGCAATTTTATAATTCGGTAAAATAAAGCACTCTCTCTGTCAGCTGTCAGACAGGGAGCTTAGGGAAGGTCAGGGGTCGCGTTGTTGCTTTCACGAGAGCACTAATCGATTAGCTGCCAGGTTCTAGCGGGATCTCAAGTGAGGAATGGAATTGAGTGCCGTCTGGTCCCAATTTCCATAATTGCTTGCTACCTTTAGTGTATATCCTTTTATATATAAATAAATAAATAAAATGAAATTAAAATAAATAAATAAATCACCAAATAGTATTGATTACACATTGTGCTGAATAATTTAGTTAGAATTCATAACGTGACCCTCTGAGGTTACGCCAACCCTCCATCCGCTGCAAGGCCTTTGTAATTGAGGTCAATGCCAGTGATTTAGAATTTGATAAATAAATAAATAAATAAAGTGTTTGAGCTCTCACATGAAAGAAACTTGAATTATTGTTAAAAAATTAACATAAGTGCTCCCAGTAAATATCTAACCAAATGGAAAAATACATTTATATTCTTAACAGGCATTCATTTTTAAAATAGTCAGAAATCCAGAGAAAAACAGCTAGAAGGTGCATTTGCTGAAAGTGAAGAAATGGTGTAACATTTAGGGACGGCATCTAAAAAAAGTCAACTAAATCATAAAACAGCTTCTAACAGCTCCTGTGAAATTATTTGAGCTTTGAGGTTACGTACCAAAAACGTGGCAGTATGCCCAAAAATAAAACAACAAAAAAAAAAAAAACTGCAAGGCTATCCTTTGGCTTCGACATAAAATAAAAGGTTTCCTCTCAAATCACAATTCAAATCATTACACTTCTTTTTTTGTTTTGTTTTGTTGGATTCAATGATATCAGTAGTGTTGAGGCCTACCGGGAGAAGAAGCCTTACGGTTTCAGGGGAAATCAAGCGTGATCTTACCATGTTACTGTTTGTCTGTTTATGGTTTGGTTTGACCGTATCCAGGAACTGGGATTAGAAGTCCTAGCTAGTCAACTAAAAAGGAGGACTGTGCCTGCATTTAAGGAGTATTGTAAGAGGGACACAGCAGATTCCTTGAGGCACTGTTCAAATCTTAGTCCTGTGGAACCACTAACAGTCCTTTCAACTTGGTGCTAAAAAAAAAAAAAAAAAAAAAAAATCCTTAGCCTATTTTTATTGTAGTTGATGATACACACTGAATAATTACATTGCCACACTAAAATCTAGGAGAGTGCTCTTTTATGTGAACTGAAAAGTAGCGCAGATTGGAATGGAATATTTCATTGATTAAAACAATAACCTAGACTACTAGAGGTCCCAGAAGATTGCCGTTAAGCTATATCCTTAGATTATTTTAAGAGGGTCAAATGTTGGAGAATCCAATGCAAAATACCATATGTATCAATATATTTTTTTTTAACTAAAATAAAATAACAATGTTATTTTTAAATTATTTTTCTTTTAGAGTTAGTACATGCATAACATTGCATATAGATGTTTATATAATGTCACAGTGTTAAAGTGAACCATTTAGTTGGACTTGCAAAAAGCAAGGCTTATGTTTTTATAATAGGGGAGCTTCAGTTAAAAAGGAGAATTTTAATTGAATTGATGGATTTTTAAAATGTGTGATTTCACATTGCTTTTTTAAATGAACTGGAGTGTGGTCAGGTTTAGCTTCACATCTATTGATCCTTTTTTGTTCTGTGATGAATGGATGTGAATTTAAATAGCTATAATTGGTAAAAAGTCCCAGTTTTCCCAGTGCCTCTGTTTAGTGTAATTTTTGCAGTTAGACCAGTGTCAAGTGTCAGACTATAGTCTGCTACAATAAAGTCCTGTAGTGCTCATTAAACTCAATTCTAGGTGGTCACTGGTGTGTAGCAAAGAGAGGCAGCTATAAAAAAAAAACAGAATATTGTAATATTAATTTTGATTGCCATCTATTAAACATATATAGGTGCGTATTCATTGCTTTGTAATTACTGTGCTTTTTGTCCAGAGTGCCTATCCATAATTTATTGTCAGCCACCATGGTGGCTATCAGGGTCAAAGGCCTCCACGCCTACTTCAGCAACCTACCTGGGAGATGAGTGCTCTGACCTATTTGCTCAAGCAAGGTCATTTTGATGTGACCTCTGAGTTTACCTTTATTACGGGCACTGTTATTTCCATTTAACTAGTTACAGTAAATGTCAGGGGGTAATGGAGGGTGTCTACTATAAAAAAAGAGTATATTGAGAAACAGAAAAGGGAAAAACCAAACAAACAAAAAAGCGACAACAGTGGGTTAACGTTGTTCAAAAAGGCACCGTTGATAGCTGAATAATCAATAAAGAGGGCTACTTGAATGTCTCAGCTTAAAATATATACATTTCCATAAACATATCTGATTACACTATTAGCAAAACGTATCAGTCAACCAGAATTGTCTTTAACATACCCAACTTCATCATTAAAGGGATACACGATGACATTGTGCTACACTGTAGTTTTGAAGTTTGTGATTTCCAGGTATTTATAATGTTATGGCATCATCAAATTACAAAGGGATTGTGAATCATTGCATTACATTTAAAATGTTATCTGTTAACCTCTATAGTGTTTTCTATAACCTACCAGCTGCCAAATAGAAATTATTTTGGGTCTCACTTTTCCTATTGTTGGAATTGATGACACATATTTTAGTGGGTCAGTATATTTATTTTAGAAAACCTTAAAGGTTCTTGCTAAGATTTTTGAACACAGTTTTATATTCTTAAATACAGCTTTAGGACACTGTAACCTCACACCTCTTTCAATAAAAAGATGCACATCACAGGGTTTATTTTATAGATTCTTTTACAGTAAAAACACTGGAAAGTGGCAGGCTGGTGGCATGTAATGGTGGGAAGATATTGTTGCCGTAAGGGGTATGGCTGTTATGTGTAATTGATTGCTCACTCAGCCTTGCAATAGGGCTTTCACCACCAGGCCTCTCATCACGCCATATGTCTGGTGTTGAAGTTTGGAGTCCAGCTGGTCAGTAAAAGTTTATCTGTGGGGATGGGGTAGTTAAATAATTAAACACTTTTCGGGTTGAAATATAGTTTCAGCAGATAAAGTAATTCAGCCCTTCTTTAATGGTTTCCAGTGAAACCCTCCTCATCCATCACCCTGCTAGTTAGTTTGAATTTACAGGTTTTTGCATTCGGAATTGCAAATGAGGGTTATTTTTCAGTTATGTTTAATGTGCTATAATTTAGGTACACATGGATGCTGAGATGCTAATTTGTTAAATTACTAAAAAAAAATACATGGGATTTATGTTCCAATAACTTACATTGGTGTGGATGTTCATTTTCCTAAAACAGCAGGACAAAAAAATAAAATGCTGAATTGATTTATTATGCCGCTGATCTGCCTTAAGAGAAAAGCATATGTTACATGTTGCTTCTGACCTGGATTCCTGGAAAGAATATCATACATTGACGTCTTGCACAAATACTCGCTGCGGTAGAAAACATGTGTTTTAATATTAATACTGGGCTTGTTAAGTGTTAACCACTACTGCCCCTGTAGTGTTAACAGTCTTGATATTTGAATAAGGGAGTCAGTCATTTGATGTTGTACATCAAGATTCTCTTATGTTGGTGTTTGTTCCCATGAAGTTACAAGTCAACACGTAGTTATGTAATTGAAACTGGCATTTGTTTTCATACGTCTTTGATTTATTTGAACATTCACAATATGCAATCAAATCAAATTAGACCCTGTGTAGAAACTTTCAATGTAAGTTACACAGGCAAAATATTTTCTCTGCTGTGCAGAGTGATTACAAAACAGGTCATCTCTGTAATTAATTTAATTAAAGACTGTGAGATTAAGAGTTTTTTTTGCTTCACACAAGGAGCTGAAAATACAGGTGACCGTGCTCCTTGAGGCTTGCGTATAACCTATGGAATAAGTCCAACTTCTACATTGTGTTTGAAAAGTGTCACTAACAAAAGCTGCAATTCAAAGAAAAGAAGTAACAAAAGAACTAGTTTTATTTTCTCTGGCAACAACAGATGCATACAAAAAAAAAACAAAAAGCAAACCTTAAAATAGAATATTTTCTGGCGAGGCCTGACCCATGCACCTCACTAAATTTAATGAGAGGAACCCACTACCACCCCCCCCCCCCCCCCCCCCCACCCCCCAAGTGGGGTTCAAGTTCATCCCCCCGTTCACCCCCAAAAAACAAACAGACGATGGAGCTATGCTGTCATCAAGACCAGGAAAGCTTCTGCAGGATCAGAAAACAAATTGCGCGACAGAGGGCTTCCGGGCAGCTAGCTAACAAAAATATACTTTCAGAGGATGCAGCCCAGCAAGCAAGGAGGCTGTCGCAGCAGTAGGCCTCAAACCTGGGCTTCCGTTCGGGAGCTTCACTCCACATCTGCCGGAGCTGTGACAATCGTGGTCAGGCCGTTTCAGAAATCAGATACTCCAAGTGGGAGGAAGTCCATTCGTCTGTTATTTCAATAACAAAATACAGAGCTCATTTTTAGCGTGGTCATAAAGTGTTTAAACACACAATACAGGCAAACCAGTTGTACAGCTGTTTGAAAACCTTGATTCGGGAAAGGCTGCCTTTATTGTTTTTTTGTCTATAGGACTGTATACCAGGTCTTAAGATGTTGCTAATAATGGGGACACTTGTGTATTAGTTAATAGAGCCAAATGCACCTGTAGATTTAGTGAAAAGGCGGCACTTGCATGTTTAGTAAATGGACTAGAACTAATCACCCATCTGTATTTTGTATCAGCAAGCTCTGTAGTTTAAATTAAAATGAGACAATTTTCTTTGTAAAAATGGGATTCCCATTTCTGTCGCTTGGGGAAACCTGAGTTTGATAAGTGGACATCTTTCTGTCACAGTTATACCTTGTTAAAGAATCTTAGGCTTTATACTGAACAATCGCTTTTAAAAAATGCATTCTTTGTTAGCCTTAGTAGTCAAGCAGATGTATTAGTAAAGTGAAGAAAACCGTAACCAAAGGAAAACTATTTACTGATAAACCAGTGCTGCTACAGAAAGAGATTAAAGAACTAGTAGGCACATCACGACCCAAAGCACACCTTCCTCTCCTATATTGCATCTTTTTTGCATTATTTTGTTTCATTTTCTAATCATTCTCCAGGTATTCTCTGACCAAGGTTATATATGACCTGCATTCCAAAGTTTGAAAGGTCAAGAAATCTCCAGCCTGTTGTCCTCACTTTGTTGTCCCTCAGTGTTTTTGTGTCCCGCCTCTCACACTTTAGCGTCTCCGCTGGGTGTGTGTTTATCAGCTGGGGTCTCAGTGCTACCCCCCGGACCCCAGGGGGGGCTTCTAAACTCTTCGATAAAGAATTCCACTTTTACTGTTTATTTGAGGTTCATACTATAACATTCCGCCAAAAAACAAGCAAGAAAATCTACACTGACACTATTGCCTGAACGCAAATCTTCATTTACAATGATTTTTGCCTGAAGAATGCTTATTGTTGACAGACTAAATTGTGTTTTAAAGTATGTAATAATTGCTCAGGATAGTTACTGATGGAAGACACTTAAGACTAAGCTTATCAATGCGCGACAGTGGAGTCCATTTGGGAATTAACATCGGTAATATAAAACGTAGAAGTGACATAAAGTTGACGTTAAGTGACACAAAATGGTTGTAAGTGTAAGTAAGGGCTGTATTACACCACTTCATGCTTTATTCACTCTGTACAACAATCTATTTCCATCAATTGTGTGTGATATTCTGACAAGCACAACTGTTTCACACAGATAAATTAGGCCCGTTTTTCAAGGGTATTTTTTATTTTTTTTTAAATGTATTTTCATTGCTACTTTCACATATTTGATCAGCAGTCAGGATATAGCAGATGAAAACCAAATCAGTGAAAAATACATCTGTAATAAGGCAATGTCAAGTCCTAAACAGCTTCAGTAATGCCATTATCCAAGTGGGGACCGTTACAGGGTTTGAACTGGAGATAGTGTAGTTGCTAAGTGAGTGTGATACCCATCAGATGATCAGAGCTGCATTGCAAAAATATCAAAGTGTTGGACTTACACACACACATTTTTGAGCTTATTCCAACCAGTTTTGATGTTGTATTGCATTCATCCTCCACATACTCATTTTGTTAATGTTTATATTTTATTGTCTGGAGTAGTGCAAAGGCCAGGCCCATTGTAAGATTATTCACCAGGATATTACAACGACTGCTGACTAAAGCCTCAGAGTGCAGCCCAAGCTCCAGCAGGCTAAAGACATTGAAGAGATTGTTACTGTATCAGAAACAGACACTTATAGGATTCGAGTGATAAATGTTCTGCTCTTCTGGATTACTTCCTATGAAGGCAGACCCTGGCTCAATGTCAGGAGTAGGCCTGAGAGATTCCAGAGGATGTGTTCTTAAATCATTTAACTGTGAGGTAACTGAGTGAAATCTGGGTCTTATGGGACACTTTAAGCCCCTGCTACAAGTCGGGCCTGGTCATTGTTTAGCTCCTTTTTTTCTTTTTTTAACTGCTTGGTTAATACACAGAAAGTAAAAATGATGGCGCAAGCACAAAGCATTCCAAATAGATGTGTATCTGTGGTATGATTTTGGCAGGGCAGGCCAGTTCACGGAAATGAAAGTTAAGACAAACTCTTTTTTTCAATCCTTATCAAATGAAAAACATAAAACAATCAATGGCATTAGATTGGCACTCGTGAAAATTTCCAAAACACCCAATTTATTAACTCAGTAACATGAGAGAATAGACCTGACTTAAGTAAACTACATGTGCTTCTTGAATTATGAGGAGGTTAAAGAACGATATTTTCAGTTTATTTTTTTAAGTGTGCCAACCTAAACTTACCGTGGCCTTTCTTTGGCTAGTGATTTTTTTTCTTCTCTTAGCGTGAAAAAAACAGCAGAAAACCCACAAAAGCCAGCCTTTAGATTTGTGCAATATGAAGGCACTTGATATGCAGCACCGCTGTCATTTTAACAGGAAAACATCCATCATCTGCCTGCTAGTCCTCAATAATCACCTTCTATTACCGTCAGATTGAATCTTTAAACTTGGTGGCGCCATGCCAACTTTGCTGCAGTTCTTGGTTTCCTGTGCACTGTGGGAGTTTTTAAACTATGCAATGACCTGATTTAATAAACATAACTTTTAAAGAATAGTAAATCAAAGCAGGCACTTATTATGTTATTATGGGTACTATAGTAAGACCATACAGTACTATATTTTATTCTCAAAACTGATTTAGAAGGTTTTTTTTATCTGTCTATCTATCAATCTATAGTGTGTAGTTCAGTACTCTCTCTAGTACTGAAGTTTTGATCTCATTAATGTCTGTCTGTCTTTCTGTTCATTGGTCAGTCTATCCACCTATCCCTTCAAAGTTAACCATTTTGCATGTATCTTCTATCTGGGATTATATTTGAATACGTGAACAGATATCCTTATATTTCTTATAGGATTTGAAGAAGTAGTATCTAACAAAAATCAGCGATAAACATAATTGCAATTACGTACACTAAAACTGCTACAATTCATTATTTTTATCACAGCTTTCATATGTTGTGTTACAAGGATATAATCCCAGTCAAAGTTTATTTCCCAGTGCACAAATGCAAAGTCCATCAATTGCTTCTGGTAATAATTGAACATTTTCAGGTATTGAAAGGCTTTAGGATTAAGGAATATGACAAATGGAAAAATATATAGCTTCATTAGTGCTAAATGACCTGTTATTGCGTGAGTGAGCAGGCCCCTTACAAGGGAGTCAGATTATGACACAGTCCTCCTACCTAGCATATAAAGTGAAAAATGTGCACTGCCTGACGGATACAGCTTTGGCAACAGGAATGCTTCATTTTCCGGTATTGATTTAAAAGGGGGGAAAAAACAACATACCAGCAACAAAAAAAAACTGAAGGCTGAAATGGAAAAATATAAACCTCAGTGAAAGAAATAGCACTTTATCAGTGAGAGAAAAGACAACAGGAGTGTCGTGTATGCTTTTTTGTTTTGTTTTTTCCTCCTTTTTTAAACTATGCAGAGTAGTCCTGCTTATGAAATAGGGTGTGTAGATTTCTTTGTTTCTTTTTATAATTATTCAGGAAAAGCTGACAATCGTCCCACGTTAATGAACGACGTTATCAATCACTCGGATGACAATAAGAGGAAAGCGTATGGTATATGTCGGACGGGTGGCTCACTGCTTCCCTCAGTTAAGCGCTTGACCTTCACGTTGTACTCTTTTGGCAGGGCTCCCCTGGCGCTGGCCAAGGACTTGTATGGAGAGGTAGACATAAGCAGCTGGCAAAGCCAAGGCCCTTTCAGTTTCAAAGGGAAACCAGGAGTGAATGTTTCCTATCGGCCAGCCTAATAAAACTTGTGTTTATTTTAAACAGTAAAAGATAGCAAGAGAACATGGCAACTTTTATTTACTTTAACCATAAGACTGTACAATAAGTAGCGGAATTCAAATGTAACTACGTACCGATTATTTCGACGTCTGATTGTACCACAGATTTTTAAAAGAGATTTCTTCAGAATGGTGACATTTTCTGTACTTTCTAAAAACAAGTTTGGATTTGGACAACTCTTGAAAACAATGGTTACAAATCCATCCAATTTCCAATGGAATAGCTGATGTCTCTATGACAATCCTGAAGGATAACTATAAAATGCTACATATATACATTCTTAAATTCTATGTTATTCCTGTGATATGCCATTTAAATTCCAGTGTTTTTTTATTTTATTTTTTTTAATTGGCACTGACTAAAAGGTGGTGTTTTCACACTCTTACACTGCTCAGCACTCTGTGGTTCTGGTGCCTGGAAGTCTGACTGACGGCCATATGTGGGGGCTTGAGACCGCTCTCCATAAAGTGAGTGACTGTAAGACTGTGGGATAAAACTAACAGAGATTTATTAGCCTGTTGGAGTCACTTACAGCTTCTTGTGTATCGCTTAAGATAATCCCATGCATGCTGTGCCAATTATTTAGGGCCACTTTTTTTTTTTTTTTAAGTTGATCTTTTAACTTAGCTTGTCTTGCAAAATCTGTTCAAATAATCTTTTCTAGAAAAACAAAATGAAATAATGAAATGAATCTCAAGATGTAATATTAGCTGCTGCAACCTTTTGTTTTCATAATGCATTTAATGCAGTATTTTCAGTAATTTGAAGGGATGCTATATAGAAATTGCTAGACAATAGAAACATAAAAAATTAACCAAACTTTTAAAGATGATATTATTACTATATTTTAGTGATCTGGAATTAGTTTTCATGCTATTACATTTTGGACCTAACCCTTTTACAACCTAACAAGTAACCATGACTGACACATACATTACTTCAGCTCCCAGTGAATTATGGGACAAACCTTAAATATTAGTGTTGCTTTACATTGTAACCAATTATATAATATATTAAAAAAAAAAAATAATCTGAGGTGATGTGGGTCTCAAAGGAGACTGAGATAACAGAGAACTACAGAACTCATTCCTAACTAAACCAGCAGAGTCCAAAATGTGCAAACATGCACAAGGCATAGGGCATGTAGCCCATTCCTTTATTTTACCTAGCTTATTTTATCTACTTTACCTAGCTTAAAGCAACAGTGACGTTAATTAAAAAAGGAAATAAAAAAATAAAAAGAAAGTTTGGTCCAAGACAGTGACAGTTAATGAAAGAAAGGAAGTGTCCATAAAGGACAGTAAAATCAAGCAAAACTATCGATCAAAGCGCATTGACACATTTCCAATTACAGACTTTTAAAGGAGGAAACAATAAAGGATTGTATTGGTTGATGCAAGGAACTCCATTTCAGATGATGTTTGGAAGAAGAGACTGAAGAAATATCAGCTTCTCGACCTAAAGGGAGCATTTCAATATTTTGTGGAGTTTTTTTAATAAAAAAAGGTGTTGATAAATCAACAAAATAAGTTGACAAAATGTCGTTTGCTATTATTTAAACAGCAGTTGAACAACCCCCCCCCCCCAAAAAAAGCAAAAAACAAAAAGACCTAATGTGCTACAACTGGAAAAGAAACCATGTGTCTTTCTAAACTATATCTGAGTGCTTGATTAGAGTATACATTTCCCATCGTCAGCGCAAGACGATGAACTTTCCCATCCAGCGTTGGTGTTTTAAATAAATACAGTATAATTGGCCTGACAGTGCCCCTCTGTCTTGCCAGTGCCAGGAATGCAATAAGTTATGATTATACAATTCCAGTGTACACATTTGGTTCCCATTAGCAGAGGCCTATGATTGACTGGTTTTATAGGGCATGTCACAGCAAAACAGATCAACAAAATGAAAAAAGAAAAAAGACAAACAAAAAAAATGTCATGACTCATTAATCTTTATTGTCAGCAAAGAAAACTATTGCAGCAATAATTTTGCTTAAAACTTTTTTTTTTGTTAGGTATGTTAAATAGAGAACACAAATATGATTATTAAGTGTGTTTTATATTTGCGGTATAGAATCATATCACTATATACATACACATCTTACAATATGCAGGTATATGCTGCATTAGCTATTTTCTTGCTGTCAATGTGCTTAACGGACATGAAGACTCCTGGATTTGCAGGCTGTACAGTCGAATCACTTTGCCTCCAATTTGCTGAACTATAGGAAAACACAGTGCTGTTGAATAATAGCCCACATTTCCAGTTTCTCAGATGAATGATCTCTGCCTTGTATTAAAGGAGAACTGAGTGGTCAGATTTACACATACTCGTTTAACTCTATTTACCATGCCCATAGTCCTCCCCCTTTCAGTCATTCTCCTTCCAGTTCTCTACAAACCATACAAAGGGACAGCAGTTAAATTACAGCAGAAAAAAATGTTTATTTTCTTGGTTTTGCAAAAAATAGTTTTTAAATAACAAGCATGCAAACTCCTTCCAAGCCTTATCATCCCTTGGCCTCTTTCTTTTGTTTGACAGAGCACCAACTTTCTTAACAACACAGATGATTTGTTTGTTTGTTTGGTTTTGTTTTAGAGGAACATTGAATGGAAAAATACAAGCCTGCTTAACGCTGCATTCTTTTCCTTACAAAATTGGTCTTATTTTTGGAGGGTTTTGTGGCAGTAAGAGGCCTCGCTCACCCACATGTGAGAACTCAAAGAAGGAAAGAACAATGTCACAGTATTGTAATTTTGATAGACAATTGTATAAACTCAGCAAATACTCTGGTTTACTTTGGATCAAATCCAACTGTTTTTAGGATACATCAAGTAAGAGGTTTTCTAATTAAACTGCCAGAGCCGTTAGCTTCACTTCTGGGGATAGTCATAAAAGTCATAAGGACAGGGTTTATTTTTGCTAGTTTAGAATAGCTTTAAAATAATATGGTTTGGCATTCATAAAACTATTTTGGGGTGTTTTAATAACGAGGTTTATGTTGATGTTTTCAAACCCTTTAAAACAGGTTCACAAACTAAAAAAAAAAAAAAGAAAAAGTCCTTATAATGAAGTCTGAGTAAAAATGAATAGGTTCCCATTGCATTTTATTGCATTGTGTCACACTGCTTTTCATTTGACATCGTTCACAATGTACTGTAACAGCAACAAACATAAACTGAACCACTCGTCATTGCTTCGTTGCACAGAAACACAACCCATTGTGACAAGGCAGTTACAAAGCAAGGTGATAATCGAGTGTGTGATGCTGCATTGTAATGGCCTGTTATTTTCCTTTACCTGATATTGTGGACTGCAATTATGTGTCTATGTGGTGCAGGAAATATGGACGGTCTTGAGAGTTTCAGAGAGAGTCTGTTATATCCTTTTGCTGTGATGTCTGAATCTGATCTTTATTTGTCAGGAGAAAGCTTTTTTTTTTTTTTTTTTGACCATATTGAAATGATTTTAGTATTCAGCTTCACTGTCAAAAGCTATAGCTTTATTTTGCACAGGTTCTCATAGTGGCTCTCTGTATGACAGTCCTAGACTCATAAATCATGTCAACAAAAATAAATAAATAAGTAAAACCTCTGAAAGTGAGTCCATCGGAAAACATTCTGATTCCCATTCAAAAGGCAGTTTTGATTAAGCAATGTAAACGTTCTCTTCTTGAGTTTGAATAACAAGCCTGCAATATTAGTAGGATTTTTTATTTATTTATTTTTATTTATTTGCAGTAAACCCACTCTAGCTAACCCCTTCCTTAACATTTTAAACATTGTATCTGCCCACTGAACAAGACCAACAATATGGGGTTAAAAAATAAGTATAAATGCAAATAAAAAATAAAGGCATTTTGTTTAAGTTGATTTGATTTTGTTATTTTTTTTCTCCAACTTTTGGCTTAAAACGCATGTAATATACTCTTTTGTGTACAATGGCCCTTATATAAAAAGGAATGTATAATTTCCTCTTCAATGTTACAGTGCATTTACTTCTAGCGCTCTGAAGATTTTTAGTGCCTAATACTAAATCCAAACAGCTGACTTACATGCAATTCTTGCTACCGTGCTGCGCGTTGTTGTACTCACACAATAAATGTGCCTTCCAATAGTACTGAAGGTAGCATTCTTCCTGCTCACTGCTTAATTAGTTTAGCTTTGTCTCTGGTAGCAGCCCATTACTGGACAATCAATAGCACTCCACAGAACATTCCACTAATATTGGAAACAGATTCTGCAGCCTGCAGCTACGGCTACAGTGCTGGTGTTTAGGGCAGAAAATTTTCTCCATAAAAAAAACACACAAACACACAATTAATTATACTGATTTAAATCCCTGATAAATAAAAGCTTTGATGCTGTAAATATGTACTATGAGTGAAAGACCCTGTTTTCTTTGACCACGGTGTGAATAAAGATGTGCCAGTATGTGGTTACATGCGATAACTTTAGTCGGATGCTTGAATTGTCCTTGATGCGCGCAGTATGTGCTGCTAGCAAGGAGTGGCCCCATAATGCTGGATTATAGAATTCTTAATTGATTTATTTTCCCAGTTGGTTAAGCATTAAAACTGGATCTGTGGCTAGGCCATATACTTCGAAGTGACGCTTTCTCTTTGAATGTCCATCACATGCTGTTTGAGCCAGAATCAAGCATTGAAAAGCACAATTAGACTTGACATTTTCATGTCAAGTGAAGAGGGGTCTTGTGGGGCCTTGTGGAGATTTTGAAAAAGCCTACTGTGCATCTAGCTTTGGAATAAAAAAGCTAAACACATGAATGGTATTGCAGGAAAAAAAAATATAAATACATGCAAATAAGTTGTTTTTTTATAGAGGAGAGGCAGAACTAATGAAACATGAAGAAAGAGCAAATTAAAAATGTATGTGTGTGTATATACAGGATATGTATCTTTCAGCCCATTAAGATAATTGTGTAAGCTAAGGATTTGCTTTTGGAAGTTTGTCTCATTTTAAAATGAAATCATAATTAAGTTATTGTATTATGTTTTCATATAAAAATGAATATTTGCAATGATTTGTTCAATTAGTAAAATATTACCTCCAAGAACAGTCAATTGAGAATGTAATATTTTGTATATTTGTGTTTATTGCTTTCTTATTTTAACCCTAAAGCAGAAAAACTTTCCTTTTTAAATGAAAAAAAAAATGTAAATTAGTGCTTCAAGAAATAAAATGGAGTGTGTTTAAATTCAGCAGCATTTAAGGATGTGGAAATACAATTACAAACACAATAAATCAAAAGACAACTTTTTAATAGATGTATTTATTGTGTTGATTTGTAAAATGCATGGCAAGGTTTTTATTTTTTATTTTATAAGCTAATTGGTTGTTTATTATATAGAACTAACATATTTTGATAGAACTAACATATTTTAACATATTTTGAGGTTACTGCTTATTTAAATCTATTACAAATATAATATAATGTAATATAGTATAATACAATGTGTATAATACAATATAATAATTTAATGTGATTCATTTATATATTGCATGAATGCTAATATTTAGGTCTACTATAATATTTCTTACACAAACAGGAATCAGATTAATTGAAACATAAAGGAGGTGTTTCAAGTGAAATATGGTTTTCCCAAACTGTTACCTGCAAGGACAAAGAAAAATTAATTTCAAGACTCACTATTAAAAGACTCCCTGACACAATGAAAGTGTGATTCAGAAAGTCCCTAGCCATTAGCTTTTCTAGAGACATATTAAAAAATGTAAAAACCCACGAAAAATACATCTTAGTTAAATGATGAAATATTCATTTTTTCACTTTTCACTTCCTTCAGCTTCGTGTTGTTGTTTTGATTGACACATCGCCCCCCTTCACAGCAGTCTCTAGTAAACAGCTCAAAGGGTTTGATGTTAGTTAATGAATCGTCAATAAACACATGGTAAATGGAAGAAGATGTGTCACATTCTGAGTGTTTTACTTGGGGGGTGGGGGTGGTGGTGAGGAGGTATTTTGATTTAGTTTCCTACTTGATTTTGTTCAATGGCGAGCCTAACACAAATCTATTCATGACAAGTTTGTATCAGGATGTGTTTGCTTCATCAAGCAAGAGGTAGTGTTAAGATAGCTGCCAGCAACAGGGACTATGCCTGCAACTCCATACAATGTAGGATGCAAAATTAATCGTGCAGAATTTAGCTTATGAATTCAATCATTTTGCACTTACAAAAAGCTGCAAGATTGCTTGGAAATAGGGAAATAGGAGCTTCTATCTTTTGAGGTGTGACAGGTCCAGAACAATTTCTGGGCAAACTTGGTTCTCCAAAGCTTGAAAAGCTACAGCTATTATTCTACCAGAAAATCTGGATCTAGGGGGAAAGACACATTTGTATTCTTACTTCAGCTACAGCTTGATCTCAGTATGGAAGCAATACTGAATAACAATGGACTAATGCGCTGAGGAAATATATTGCTGAATAGTTACTTTGAGCTCTACTTAAAGACTTCTTTGAGGTGGTGCTTTCTAGCAAAGTCTGTCACGTTCCCTTTCGAAATTGATGTTTCCGCTGACATCAGAAGCTCCTGGAAAAATCAAAACAATGTCTTTGGCTCGGGCCCCAACCTCCCCCATGTTAAGTTGTACTTGAGATTTGTATGGTGGGCTGAATTTGTTGGGGGGGGGGGGGGGGGGGGTGTGGGGAAGTGGGTATCACAAATGTATGTAACGGTTATCAAATAATCCTTTCGTGATACTTCACAAACAGTTCGTTCGGACAGTCGTGAACTTTGTTTCATTTCCCTTTTCCCTTGACTTACCTTACCGTCTTCTTAACTCACTACAGTTCAATAGTTTCAGATTGAGTGCTGTAAAAACACAAGGTGCACCAGTATTGCATCCTGTACATACCATGCACAGCATAGTGCTACATTGCTTTGTTGAACAGTAACATGGAAAATAGCACCATTGTAATCACGAGTAGCAGGCGTAATTACTCAGATGAAATTTGAAAGAAGTGCTAGAATGAGAATTGTGTAGGCACAAAAAAAAAAAAAAAAGATTCCACAGTGAATATGACATTTAAAAAAAAACGTTCTGACGAAAAAGTAACTTCCTTAACCTTTTCAGAATGGCTTCATTGCCGTTTGAGGGAGCTTGACCAATGGCAAGGTAACATTTAATTTCACCTGGCACATACAAGAAACCTGGTGTTGAACAAGCAGACTGGACATAACTTCAGCCCCAAAGACTCCACAGAGATGATGCTAATTCGGAAACATATTGGTACTTCTGTTAGGAAACTGCATCATGAATAAGACACAGCAGTGTAAAAGAGTGTTGTCTGTTTGTGTGCATGTTTTTCTTTTGTACTGCGAAACCCCCTATTTATGTTGTAAATGCATCCTTTTCTCATGTATATTTGATACCAGGCTCCAGCCTAATCTGATAAAGTGCACTTTGCCTGTGGCGTTTTACAATAAGCCATCTGAGTTAGTGCAAGGAAAAATCAATAGCGATTTATAATTTACAATCGCGAAAACCTATCACTTTTTATGACCCTCTATCCAGACTCATTAATATTGCATTAGGAAGCACATTGGAGAATGAGGGTGGGGGTTGGCTAGTGTGACCAGTTGGAGGTAATAAAAGAAGAGCAATCTGTTAAGGCAGGGTCCAGATTTAAAGAAATGTAAAAAAAAAAAAAAAAAAAAAAAAAAAAACAGAAAGAAATAGAGCAAGCCCTTTTACTGAAGGAAGCAATATTTGTTTGGTGTTCTAACTGAGAACAGAAATGTCAATACAGAGAGAAACAAAGATGAGCTCCTTCAAACAAGCTGTAGAAGATTATGATCCATCAACACTTTCCCAGCAGGCACTGCTTTTAAAGGGCCAGTATAAAAATTCAAGAGTGAGGCAGAGATAATTATAATAGTTTTGTGTCAGGCGATTTATGTATGTTTTGCAAAATCTCAAATACAATTTCTCACATACTTTAGGTAAATAACATTTCAAAATGGTCACTTTCTTCTGTGGACGATTACAATTTTGAACTTGCTACAACCAGACTCAGACTCAGCTAGACTCATTTTGTGACACAAACATTTCTGTTTAGAGAGTTGTTTTCTGGGTTTTTTTGCGTTGTTATGAATACATAGTTTATGGTATCCCACTAGCTATCTACTTGTGACAATATAAATAATAGGATTTCTGGGATGTTTAGCCTTTACTTTCATTTTTTTTACCATCTGTTTTCAATGTTATGTATTTAACTATTTTCTGTCTGTGACGGTGTGGTAGTGCGATTGCCCTGCACAGTGGTAAATTAGTGTAGGTGTGGTTTATATTTGTGAATGGGTTTATTTTGTGTCGTTTTGGTACTTGATTAGTTTGATTGTATTATAGTTTACAGACGGGCGCTCGATTGAGACTTGCTGCCTGCTGTGCTTGGTTGAGGGAAGGGCAGCAAGTGATTGGCTGTGCTGGTCCTCAATCAGCACGTGGGCGGGTCTCGACCGAGTGTCTGTCAGTTTAAAAACATCCGCGGGAGATTGCTCGCTGCAGCTGCAAGGCTTGCCGTTTTCACGGCACCTTTTGAGTTATAGTTTGGGGTATTGTGTTTTATTTTGCACTTTTTGTACAGTTTACTGTATTTGTCCTCTGTGCGTTACCATCGCTGGTAACGTCACATGACCTCCTTTATTTTACTTTCGTTTTATGTTTTTGTTAATAAGTCCTACGCGCCTGTGCCGGCGTTTCAACACCACGTCTGTTTCTCTGTATGCTTGAACAGCGGCGACCCACACGCGTGACTCGAGGAAGACCCTGTCACAGACGGATATAATATTTAAAAGTGGGTGTGCACCATGCTTCTTGTATTGATACAAGAGTATATAGAGCTAGTTGAAAGCATATTAATACTTCATTTTATTCTAATATTTGGCTGCTGCTTACAGGTTGGTGCTTACTTAGGTATGAAAAAGAAACATCAAGTGTTATTTTAATAGGGACCATAAAAGTCATGCTAATTTTCTGTTGAGGATTAAAAAATTTTTTTGCATTACATTATTCGTTTTTTTCTTTGAATGTCTTGGATTAAGTTCTATGTGTTTTTACCCTTTAATTAGTTATAAGGTTTTGTTTGCCTCAAGGTTTGTAATCACTGTTCCCTAGAATAGTCATCCAGTCCTGGGGCCAATACCGATTATAATTAATCAGCAAAATACATTATTAAGTGTTGTTTTCACTTTGGTATTATTAATGAATATAAATTAATATTTCTCTATACCCAAAACTCACTGGATTGGAGAATCAGTAAAATTACTATAATAGATAAGCCTTCATTGTTTTATTGTCATAGTGCACAAGGGAGCTCTGCTGATGTAGTTTCAAAACATTGCATCCTTATTATCTGATCTAGTAAAGTTTGCATAATTTCTATGGTATGTCATTGCAAGTTATTTTTGTTGTGATTATCTTGGTCATTTTTCATTTTTTTTTTTAATATTTTGACTGTGGATTAAATTAGTTTTTCTTAATAATAGTCGCCAAAAAAAATCGCACTAAAGGAATTGCATAATAATAATAATAATAAGAATACATGTTTTCAGGAAGCTATATGCTTTCTCTAGTGTACAGCTCTGTGGTGTGTCGTGATTGGTTTGTTAAGAGCTGCTTGCCTTCCTGCTGACTGACAGGCCTTATTGATTTTCAGGGGTCCGTGCAGTCATCAGTTTTCAGCCTCACAGCAGCCATATGTCGAGGTCAGGGCATGCCGGAGTTCAGTCAGGCAGTCATCGCTGTGTCCAAAAAGTGAAGGGCCGATGAAAGAAAATCAATCATGTCATAAGTGGGAAGCATCAAAAATGTTCCTCCCCACCTACGGCACTGGGCTCCCTCTCAGCCTGTCTCTGCTCAAGAGCTGAAGCTTTGGCATCTGTCAAATTGACCTGGTTGAACAGCGTTCCCCATGACACTTAACCCAGCAGAGGGAAAGAAGCAAGAGTGTCGAGTATATAAGAGCATATATGACCACCTGACTGGTAAATATGTCATGGTTAACATTTTCACTTCGTTTGCTGGACTTTCCTGTTCTTTTCTTTTCTCGCGTATCATTTACAGAAAGCCGACAAGATAATTTTCTCCCCTTCAGTGTTTAATGAGGATGAATCTGTTTTTAGGAAAAGGCAGGGTTTTTTTTTTTTTTCTAAAAATTCTCCAGTCAAGCTTCCTGTATGTATGCACCCTGCTGTGTGATAACAATTCTAAGAGAACCTTGTTGGCGTTATCTCCTTCACATCCAGCCATTCTGACATAGCGCAGAATTAAGAAGCAATAATACAATCTCGTCATCAATCTTCAACCCTCCTAACCAAGATTTTAATTATGGTATGTCGTAGATATAGTGGACTAATATACAGATTGGCAACGTACAAAAGAACAGAATCTGCCTGTTTTTAATTTTTGCTGTGTTTTGTGTAGTTGGGAAATAGAATCCCACTCTTGTGAAAATGTTCGTAATGTTTTAAAATGATTAAAATGATGGATACCCCCCAGTACCACTGATAGGGCCACCTGGGAAAAGCTCTGAATGCAGCTGCTCCAGGAATTATCAAGCAAACGTGATCGCTTAAACATGGCAACTTTTAATATCTGGGAATTAAGAAAAAAAAAAAAAAAATTGTCGGTCCCTAAAGTGTGCAATAAGCAGCAGGTTATGTATGTAGCATAAACAATGATAAATCATAAGCTGTTGACCTTTAATAGTTGTGTTTTTCCTTTTGCTGTAAATAAGCGTTCCTCATATATTGTGGATTCATTTGGCAGGAGCACTCTCTTGCTTCATAATTTTTTCCCCTCAGGTGACTTGTGTCACCATGGTGACTTCCGGTTTTAATGAAGAAAAACCCAATTAGCGCTGAAGCTGTTGATTGGTTTGCGGTGGTAATTAACACAGGTGATGTTAATTGGCTCCCATGAAACCAGCTTATGAGTGGAAGGGATATATATATATATATATATATATATATATATATATATATATATATATATATATATTACATGTGAAACTTCTGGAAGATTTTAATATGCATGCCAAGGTCCCTGTGAGTAGTAGTTTGTGGATGCAGTAGAAGAAAATATATAATCAGCCTCATTACTGAATTGAGGCCAACCTGAGCTAGGTGTTCTCTTTGTCAGTGAAGAAACCATCAGCTGTGTGTTGACTCTACAGTGCTCTACCATTGTACCATAATGTAAAAGAAATAACATGTTTGTATTCAGAAACTGCAGTGGGTGCTCAGAAGAAAAGACTAATTATACTGTACATGCATTAACCCTTTTACCCTTTGGAATTGTCTGTTACAAATACCTCTAATGTGTTCCCCAGCAGCAGCCTGTTATACTGCACTACACTGGCACCTTTAAAAAAACAGTAAATACACATTTTTTTATCGCTGTTCTTTTGTTCTACACACATCAGGACAGACAGCGTGTAGTTGGAAGTTATACCATCCCCAATGATGGAGTCTCATTCTGTAACTCAGTAACGTTGTGTTCCTAAACAACAACACTGTTGGACTGTTAGCAAGGCTCCATTGGGGTAGTGTCTTCTCATGAAGGCGTAAGAAGACGAGGAGATGGATGCTTGCTTATTTCTTGATTCTCATTCAGCTATTTAGATCCCTTAGTCAGTACTTTGTGGCCCTTCCTCAAGCTGTGAAGGCCACAATTTTTTTTTTCATTTTATTTTAAGGTGAAATACAGGACTCGCCTTTCGCCTACTCATTCTGAAAAGTGCAAGGTTTTGATTTTATGAAGCAAAACCCTTCTCACTGTGGAAACATTTGGGCTTTCCATTGCAGTCATGGGTGAGTGCAGCCAGTAGTGTTTCCTACTGAATAGTACCTTGCACTTTGAAGTACATATCTTTACAGCAGCTCACCTCGAAGGCAGCTTCACTGCCTTGTATATTGACATGTCCT
Organism: Polyodon spathula; assembly: GCF_017654505.1. Taxonomy (NCBI): domain Eukaryota; kingdom Metazoa; phylum Chordata; class Actinopteri; order Acipenseriformes; family Polyodontidae; genus Polyodon; species Polyodon spathula. Next base: position 31,713,463 of record NC_054545.1, on the reverse strand, counting down.
TTTTTTCCTTCCTTTCTGTTCAATTTGTCAGTCCCTGTGACAGTTTTCATCTTTGTTTCTGCCTCTGCACCTCTGGGGAGCACCCCCCAAACTCTTATAATTTGTATTTATTGCAACCCATTTTGTAAGCTCATAGTTTGATTTGCCAGAGGTGGCAGAATCATGCAGGCAAAATCAAACAAGATAACATTAAACTGACAAGGGAAGCGGGACACGAGTGATGCATGGCTTGCTGTTAGAACTTTTTGCTTGTCACACTGCTTCACCAAAGTGATGTTAACTACCTTTTGAGAGCTTTAACTGACAGCGGTATGACTTTAGTTCACTGGTCTGATTAGAAGGCAGCCTCACTTAATTAACTCTTTAGAAGCTGCAGGGCTCCCAAAAAGCAGCAGCAGTGGTCACATGGGGCTGTTGGTAAAATGTAAAATAATTTATAATAATCATGCCTTCATCATTTTTAAATGAGTTCAGCTGTTTACATGTGCATTACCCAGAGGTTGTAGATCAGAATAAAACTAATACAGATTCATTATTAATGCTAACTTCATAAATTAGTTTCTCAAACAAAAGTTAAATCTCATTGTGAAACAAGCAGAGCTTATTAATGTGAGTACTGTGATAAAGCGAGACTTGTCCCTCGAGAGTCGACCTCCTTTAAAAAGAGGTACAGAAAGCCACCTTTCAAAACACAACAGAAACCTATCAGTGCAGAGAGATGAAATCAGTGTATAATATAGTCTCGGTGGTTTTAAAATGGTAAAGGTATGATCAAAACAAGAACTAACATAATATCTAAATTATTGTATCTTATGTTGCCATCGTAAGATATCATTTACAATTTGTTTTTCGCTAACTCTTTTTGAATAGATTTTTGTTGTGCTTTGTCAAAGTGAGTAAGATAAATACAGTACATGTGATTGGGAGATGCTTTAATGTTGTTGTCTTCTGTGGGTACACACAGGGCCTTTAAATGATAAAACCTGAATTATGAAGTTGAGCAAAAGGCTCTTTTTATTAGCCATGAACAGAGTTGTCCTAAATCTTTTTTGTTGTTTTTTTGTTAGAAAGAAAGAAAGAAAAAGAAAGAAAGCCATTGCAAATGATATTAATTCCATTTGGCATGCGATAGAGCTCAGCAGAGCTGTTACGATGTACATTATCATATTTAAAAAGCTGTGATGACAGCGTTGTACTGATCGCAATGATTAATCTGCTCATTAGAACAATGCCGATGGGCTAGTCTAATTGCTACATGGATCTTCTTAAGGGCGACGCTGGGTCGACTTTGCAAACTATTACTCATACAATAAATTCTAGAAATCAAACTACAATCATAAAACAATTTAGCACTGTCTTAGTTTTATTTGTATTTTATTTTAATGGGAAACCAATCCATTGTAATAACTTTATTTCCAGCGAGAAGGAAACCAAATAAGTGTATGCATTATTGTTTTGCTAAAAAAACAAAAAAACAAAACAAAACCACAGTAAGAAGATTTTCATTCTAAGAAGCAAACAACCTTTCATGTAACATTTACACGTTCCCTATTCATTTTGATTCTGTATTGTTTTCATAAAGTGGATTTTAATATCCATATAACAAACAGAATTCTACCAGGATATAATACCCAACCATACTGTGGCAGTTACAAAAGAGTGGTGCTGAAGGAACAGCTCCATGGGACTGATCTGGTCAGCTAGACTTCTCTTCACCTACAAGTTCATTCATTTTATTCATTAGATTTGAGATTTGCATCATAAGCAAACACAATTTGCATCAAAAGCCTGTGTTTGAAATAACAATATTTTCTTCACAGCTGCATTGTATGCAGGGTTAGTTGGCTTACCGCTTGTGACATTTGCAAATGTAACAATACATGAAACACCATCCCCTCGAAATCGTCATTAGCACAATTGTTGCCTGAAAAGAAGTAAAACACTGATAACAATTCTAAAATAAATATATGAAACAACTTTAGATGACTCTCAAAGCCCCTAAATAAATATCTGAGTTGTTTGTTTCTGATTCGGTAACTTTTTTTAGGTGTGTACTACATAATTTGAGTAAACAGATTTGAGAATTCATGCGTGTTTCATTAATCTCATTATTTTTTAAACCGCAGTGATGTCGAGGCCTGCCAGTTGTGACAGAGCCAGTGTTGCGTTGACTGCGACTGGGGAGTTTGTTGAGGTGATTTAATGATGCTCCAGGCAGCTTGAGAGGCGTAGCCATTAACCGACAGGTAAACAGCGTTGTCAACAACACATATCCATTAATGCTGGCGTGTTTCAGGCATAAAAACAAGTTAAGCGCATGTGTATGTGTGTGTGGTCATAGAGGTAGTCTCTCCAAACCTACTATGGCTTGATCTGCAGTCTCTTTAAACTAGAACAAAGTAGCTTTGGAACATTCATGAATGTGCATCATCTTCAAAGCTCCCCAGCACAGTGTGAATTAGATGTATATAAAGAGAACGTACGTAAAAATAAAACATATTCCAAAACAGCACAATACAAAATGCAGCATTCACTTTGAACCTGGACTTTCTATTAAGCACACTTTAAAACTGTTATTCTTTTTATGTGCATTAAGCAATTTTCTAACTAAACAAGAACAATCAGATTTGAGTTATTTGTAAGTGTTTTTAATTCAGCTATAGCAGTCTGTGAGTGTGCCTTTTATAGAGATTGAAGAATAAGCTACTGTTTGGTTAACACTCAACAAAGGCAACCTTACCTGTCATAAAACTCAAACACATCTTGATGACTTGAAGAGAAATGTGTTTGATAGTCTGTAAGACACTGAATACAAACTGCATGCAGTATTACTAAGACAGGAGTTCAGTCAGTTTTCTCTGGTTGTGGTTGAAAACCCTCTTTCCTCAATTTCAGAGACCAGCCACTTCTGAAACAATTTGTCAAGCTGCATTTATTAGGAAGAATCAGTACAAAGTGCGAAGATCTGATTGATTATATTTAAAAACCACTGTAAAAGTGGATCTCCTTGCTTTTAAGGATTGTGCATTGTAGATTTACTTCATCACATACAGATATATGCTATTATTGAAAGCCATTAGTACTTGATTTGTACTTTTGTAGAGAAATTAGAAAAGAAAAAAAATGTGATGGGCTGTTTCTGTAATATAAGTTAAGAGATTATTGACCTGTCTCGGTATCTGCTATAAGGAGTTTGAAACCTGAGAGCCTACTGTTTTGAAACTTGCAGGAACTAGAGATGACATGCACTTCACTGATGGCTTCACTTGAAGTGTGTGATTATTATATTTGTCTACAGCTATGTTTTGTAGTATTGATTCTGTTACTGGAGGGCCATCTTACTGAATGTTGTAGTTTTTGTTGTCTTGTTTCTGGGGGGGGGATCGTTTGAAATCAAATCCCTATCACAGCTGACTCGCCCAACCCTAATCACTGTGTTTTCAGCCTGTCTAAAAATACGACTCAATTAGTCCCTGAAGATAGTGCCATTCTGTGTCGTTGAATTTTAAAAATGCAATTTTGCTTAATGACTCAGAAATTTCAACAAATAACAACTTGCCTTTGAACTAGCTCGGCAAGCTGTTGCATGCAACAGTAATAATTAGATCTTTCTTAATGAACCAACCAGACCAAAGGCCCCTGTTACCATTCGGGGACCTCCAGGCCAACAGTTCAGTAATGAAGGCAATTGGCCTGTAATTGAGTTATTTACTGGAGCATGAGAAGCACATATGTAACCCTGCCTTGATATTAATCAGTTCAATAATGGTGGGTGATCAGAGGGCACTGGGGACATGGCTGGGGCGGGGTGGGACGGATGTTGCTCATCATGTAGGAAATTATATTTGAAAACAAAAAAAAAAAACAGAAGAAAACAACAAAACATTAAGGTTTGGCTACTTATCTTTATGTTGAGTATTGTCTTATCCATTTTTGAATGTTGTTCAGATGCGGCCTCAAAGAAAAGAGCATACAGGGGATATCTTTCTGTGTCTGTCTGTCTGTCTGTTTACATTTACTTCCACTTTGATTATGCGGGACCACCATCTATAATACAGCTACCATGTTTTTTAGCAAAGACCACTACAGTACAGAAATTAATGGTTAGCTGCATGGCCCCATTGCTTTTCCTGGAGAACTGAATTAAAACACAGAAACACAGCAGGCAACTTTTTTTTTGCCTCTTATTTGCCCTTGTTTGTAAATAAATCCTGCTGTAATAAGCTAGCTGGTCAAAGTGGCCCAAAGGGTATGAGAAGGCTCCCTTGAACTTGCATGTCAATATCCACTGGTCAGTTTGTTAATCTGTGCTCCTCCCCCTCTTCCTGTCCTCACTCAGTAAGAAGACAACAACAGGAGCTGATGGACAGTTTGGTGTGGTAGAGGGTTACATGGGGCTTGTGTCATGGTTTTCATTGACTTGTTTTAAGCTGTATATTTGTGTCTCAGATACCCCTGTGTTCACATTATTGAACCAACACTGCTAATTGCAATGACCTCTGTGACAATGGTGAACATTTCGGTTAACTTCAGGTAATGTATGAGGGTAATCAAACAATTTTATTAATGGGGTTACTTTATCTTCACATTTTTGAATATCTTGATTGTGATATCTGCGTGTATGTGTGTGTACAGTGTGCGGCAATGGGTGCTGGTGGTCTTTGGTAACAGCTGTAGTCGATCAATAGGCTGCAAACCATCCCCTTCTCAAGCCGATGAACAAGTGCTGACTGCAGCACAATTCACCCTCAGAAAAGCTGTTCTCTTCCTGGTGGCCATGGAGTCTCAAATTCTTGGTTAGGTTTCACTGATAGTGAGGACCACTCTTATAACCAGAGCAAAGACACATCTTTTTTGTGTACTCTTGTTACTCATGTACAACAAAAATACAAAGTAAAATGCACATTTTAGCTAAAATCTTTTTTTTCAGTATTAAGCTGGTATTTTGTCTTGATTTTTATCACAGAAAACTAAATTATGTTGAAAGGTTAATGATTTCAAGTATTGATTCAAATAAATATTTAATAATGTGGATCGAGAACTACTTTGTCATAATTGTCATAATTGTTATGTCAAATTGTTGTATAGGTTATATGTCTATATTTCGACTGCATTTAGGGGGGGGGGACATAAGCAGTAAAAACTGTTGTGTTTTTATATTTGCGGTATAAATAATTAAAATGCATAAATCTGGTGGCTGCTTTAGTTGCAATTAATAATTCATTAATGACATGTTAATTGCATCTGCACTTTTGAATATTTAACAAAATGCAAAAACAAGGAGAGAGAGATGCACTGCTGCAACATTATGAATATTCAAAAACAAAATTAGAAACCTGCCCATACATTGTAGGAGGGGGCTGGAAAGAACTGCTGAGGACCCGCTCCTCTCCCACATGGTTTGCAAGAACAAGGACAGAGATCTCTGGAGAAAAAAAATAAAAATCAAATAAGAAAGAACTCTGCCTGCTTTCTAATCACCTACTGTTAGTCCCCGAAGTCGAATAAAACATCCTTCTCTGGAGCTAACAATAGACATTGGTGGTAATCCCTGGATTTTTTGTACAAAACACTTTTTCCTCAAAAAAAGGGGTTAATAATCATCTACTGTAACTCTCTTTGAGTTAACAAAAGGCCCTGATTTTTTATTTATTTATTATTTTTTTTGAGTTAGCGGCACAGCCTTTGAAATGGAATAGTTTAAACGGCGACACCTCCTGTAAGGGGATTTCAGAGTGCTCGACCCCTCGCAAGTGAGCTCATGTTGCTGGGAACCTCACCACAGTCAGGAGATACAACCTTTAAGGGTTGTGATGTGATTCTGGCCCCCTTTCAGGTGAAAATCTAATACACTTACAGCTTCAGCCTTTTTTTTTTTTTTTTTTTTTTTGTCTCATTTCTTTTTTGTCTAGCAAGCAGGCTGCAAGGAAATAATCTTCTTATGATTTAACTGTGTTTTGTTGTAATGAACCTGAGATGTTCAGCACTGGGTTAATCCTAAACAGGTTCTATATTTGTTTTCATTTTATAAAACAAGAGCAGGTATAAAATCGGGAGGGGTTTCTGTCTTTGACATTTTCCTGCTTCAATTACCATCAAGAGCTCTATCTTCCCATCCATGAAGGCAAGAATGTCAGCTGTCAGTCAAAGCTGTGTAGCTCACGAGAGCTGGAGATAGCACACTAATAGCAGATCAACAATGAGAAACCACCCGGGGTGAGGATTCAAGAGAATCATTGACTGTTTGTTCTCTTTTTACTTCCCACATTTACTCAGTTGAATATTGAGGTTTCAGCTACTGTATTAAAAAGGAAACTCTTTTCTTTCAAAACTTCACTTCCACACCCCCATTTCCTGGGCCTTGTCCCCTGGGGGGAGCTGAAAAGCACAGAGCAGTACTATCAACAACAGGACCGGCAGTGAAATCAATCATTCAACTAAGTCCCCATTAAGGTTAAAAAAAAAAAAAAAAAACACTGAGCAATTTTTTTATATTTTAAAAAAGACAAAAATAAAATATACTAGTAAAGGAACAGTAAAAAGAAATTGAGGAAAAGAAAGTGTGGAATGTTTTATTTAAAATGTTCTGTGGCAAAATTTGTGATTATTTATAAAATGACTGACAAGGATTCATGTGATTGTCTCAGTGCAGCCGCACGGTTGCTCCTCCTGCAAGCATGGAGTTGAAGGCACTTGGCCGCACCTCGCACCCCACAATGCACCTGAGCCGTGTGCTATTGCTTACTTAATTGTTTATTATGCCTTATGTATTGGCAGCGTTGTTATCAGATGAGCAGTAGGAGACAGAGAGGTCCTCATTGTGAATCTCGGTTCAGCTGCTGTTGAACTGCTTGACCCCTGGGGCTAGTCACCTCACACTGTTGGGCCTCATTCCCACCCAGCCGTGAAGCTCTTTTTTTGTTCAGGGTATAATCTGTATTTTGGCAGTTTCTACAGCATGTCATGTTTTGGGGGGTTTTTTTGGAATTAAGAATTAATATGCACAGGAGAGGAAGCAGTATTCTAAAAATGTTTTATCCCTGTCTCCTTTTGTTTCTAAGTATCACTGCATCCATGTAACCTAATTCTGGAAGATGAAGCGATTAAGGAGTACCCACTCAAAGTAGAGGCCTACACTTGAGACAGTCACTGAGAAACAATCGCTCAGATATATTAAGAGAACAGCTCACATTATACGAGTAATCTCAAATAGCCCTGAGCAGTTAAAAAAAAAAAAAAAAGCCTAAAACAGATCCTAGCCCTGGAGTGATCCTGATTGGAGGTAGTAATTTTACAGTCTGTATCATAAAATAAAATAAAATAAAAATTATCTTGCCATTAAAATGGGAAAGTAAATAATCTGAAGTGGTTTGAACTGAACTAAGATTACGACTGTGATTGCCACAACACTCAACAATGTTCAACACTAAACGTTTCTTTCTTAAGAGAAAAAGGCAAGGATTTTTTGTCAGCATAGATTGAATTTGACTCCTGGGAAGAAGAGTCAAAGGATTTGAAATTTGTGAAACTTTGTTAAGGATCAAAAAATGTATGCAGACCTTGCAAGAGCAAGGGGGTAGACAGGTTTCAAGTATGTCTTCTACTGGTCGAATGACAGAATGGAGAATTTGACCCTCATAAGGACCCTATGGTGCTTTACTATCAGTTCTTATGCAGATCTAGTGACTTGTTTTTTGTTTCCTTTTAGGTAGTTGTCAGGCACCCATCCCGTTACAGTATGCAAAGGATAATTCTAGTCCAGGTAGCCAGGTTGAATTTCCCAAATTGTTTTAGTTTTGGGGTCCTTATGGACCCCAGTTATAGTGTATCGGCGGGCCCAGCTTTCTCACGTGAATATCTCAGACACCATAATAGCTTGTTTGAAAGTGCAGATTTGGAGCTTTCCAATGATATATCATATGAACACATGTTCCTAAGCGAAACTACAGCAGACCAAAAGGCTTGAGTTATGTGACATTAGTCAGCTCCTAAGTTTCATTTGTTGCCTATTACTCTTCTGGTTCTGGTTTCAGCATCGTTTAAAAGCTCAGACTTTGTGCTTTCCATTGATGTCAGGCATGCCCATATGCATACTTTCCACCCCCATTCAGTGCTAGGAGCACAGTCAATATACCAAATGAAAGAGGAGGCTGGGGGCTTCCCAATCATATCATCTTGCCTGGATGTCATGTTTCTAGAATAAACGCAGCATCGAGAATACAGTGGTGCCTTCACTTGCTGGGAGATAGCTGTGCTCTTTGGGCATCTTATCCATTTTGCATAGTATAAACAACACATTATACCATACAGAAGGAAAAGAAAAATAAAGTGTTCATATACATATTGTCATTCATTCGTTTACTCCAGTTGTTAGTTATATGTTATTTTATTGCTGGGCTCCGGTTGGACCCGAGGTTACCAGGAAAGTCAGTTTTCCGATGTGTCCTTATGAGGGTTAAACAAAAAACATAACTTGTTTTTAAACCATAAACAGCAGGCAAGTAATAGAGACTCAAAGTGGCCATTCTCTGTCCCCCATGAGCTCTTAATGAGATTTATTCATGTTTTTGCCATTTTGGAAAGGGAAAGGGCCAGGTCTTGCTGGGCTGGGTGGAGCACATGTCAAGGGTCCTGGTGGGAAAACAAAGCTGGGATTAAGGGTCACAAGGCCCCAGCCTTCCCCCCCTCTGTCTGCTTTGAAGGGTGGCACACTTTACCACCCAAGCCCCGAGCTCCTCCTATTCTTTAGGCCCATATGGAGTAACAGCCAAGTAGGCAACTGAATCATGCCAGTGTGTGGAGAAGGTATGCTTGCAAGCTGTTTCTCATTAGGTGCTACCACATGGCTGCTTGATTTTAATTGATATTGTGATCACCTTTTTGTCTAATTGAGGGGTACTGTATATATGTGTGTATATATATATATATATATATATATATATATATATATATATATATATATATATATATATACTGTAGACCTGTCCATGTCACTTGCCTGTGTAAAAGAGCTGTTCTGCTTCTAGTTGTGCTTGTTCTCATTTTACTTCGTTAGGTCTTTGTATGCTTTTTTACTTCTTTTAACTCCATCCCTGCCTGTTTCGAACCCCAATAACTGATATTTAAAACTACCTTTCTATATACAACTCTGGAAAAAATTAAGAGACCACTGCAAAATTATCAATTTCTCTGGTTTTACTATTTATAGGTATGTGTTTGGGTAAAATGAATATTTTTGTTTTATTCTATATTCTACTGACAACATTTCTCCCAAATTCCAAATAAAAATATTGTCATTTAAAGCATTTATTTGCAGAAAATGACAACTGGCCAAAATAACAAAAAAGATGCAGTGTTGTCAGATCTTGAATAATGCAAGGAAAATAAACTCATATTGATTTTTAAACAAAACAACACTAATGTTTTAACTTAGGAAGAGTTCAGAAATCAATATTTGGTGGAATAACCCTGATTTTCAAGCACAGCTTTCATGCGTCTTGGCATGCTCTCCACCAGTCTTTCACATTGATGTTGGGTGACTTTATGCCACTCCTGGCGCAAAAATTCAAGTAGCTCGGCTTTGTTTGATGGCTTGTCACCATCCATCTTCCTCTTGATCACATTCCAGAGGTTTTCAATGGGGTTCAGGTCTGGAGATTAGGCTGGCCATGACAGGGTCTTGATCTGGTGGTCCTCCATCCACACCTTGATTGACCTGGCTGTGTGGAGTGGAGCATTGTACTGCTGGAAAAACCAATCCTCAGAGTTGAGGAACATTGTCGGAGCAGAAGGAAGCAAGTTTTCTTCCAGGACAACCTTGTATTTGGCTTGATTCATGCATCCTTCACAAAGACAAATCTGCCCGATTCCAGCCTTGCTGAAGCACCCCCAGATGAGTCCAATTTTCAGTTTGCCCAACACCTGGTCGTCTAATGGTTAGACGGAGACCTGGAGAGGCCTACAAACCACAGTGCTCGCACCTACTGTGAAATGTGGTGGAGGATCGGTGATGATCTGGAGGTACTTCAGTAAGGCTGGAATCGGGCAGCTTTGGTATGAATCAAGCCAAGTACAAGGTTGTCCTGGAAGAAAACTTGCTTCCTTCTGCTCTGACAATGTTCCCCAACTCTGAGGATTGGTTTTTCCAGCAGGACAATGCTCCATGCCACACAGCCAGGTCAATCAAGGTCTGGATGGAGGACCACCAGATCAAGACCCTGTCATGGCCACCCCAATCTCCAGACCTGAACCCCATTGAAAACCTCTGGAATGTGATCAAAAGGAAGATGGATGGTCACAAGCCATCAAACAAAGCTGAGCTGCTTGAATTTTTGCACCAGGAGTGGCATAAAGTCACCCAACATCAATGTGAAAGACTGGTGGAGAGCATGCCAAGACGCATGAAAGCTGTGATTGAAAATCAGGGTTAATCCACCAAATATTGAACTCTTCCTAAGTTAAAACATTAGTATTGTGTTGTTTAAAAATGAATATGAACTTATTTTCTTTGCATTATTCGAGGTCTGACAACACTGCATCTTTTTTGTTATTTTGACCAGTTGTCATTTTCTGCAAATAAATGCTCTAAATGACAATATTTTTATTTGGAATTTGGGAGAAATGTTGTCAGTAGTTTATAGAATAAAACAAAGATTTTCATTTTACCCAAACACATACCTATAAATAGTAAAACCAGAGAAACTGATAATCTTGCAGTGGTCTCTTAATTTTTTCCAGAGCTGTATGTCTTGGGGGTAATGGCTTTTGAGATTGTGCATATTCTACTGTCTTGTTATTGTTTACAGAGGCGTGTCATGCAATAGCACCATAAGCCTATATAGTTCCTTGGCTGGATCCTTCATCAGACCATATCAGACCCCAGGCCCCAGTGCTAATTGTTAAATCCTGTGAATAGCTGGGTTTCTTCCTCATACAAAGTCTTATTATGGAATTTACAAAAGGTAGAACACTTACCTTAATAAATTGTATTTGTTCTTAGGGGAAACGGGAAGGGGGGGCCTTTGATGACACTATAGAATAAACACATTTAACGGCATGGTGAATTGCTGAAGTATCAGTTTCAACGACCTCATTAGTGTCACTTAATTAAAACTTGCAGCTCTTGACTTTGATGCTGGTGCAGGCAAAAATAGGGAGGCAATTGGACAAACAGCGCGTGCACACACACACACACACAGAAAAAAAGAAGCACTTGTGGTGATGGATTGCAGCGTTCGCTAATGGAACCAAATTATACCTGTTTCTTGCTACTCTAATAAAATATTATTAAACATTAAACAGCAACTTTGCATAGAACACATGCATCAGCTGCCCATGCTCATTCCTGATAATAACCTTGTGCATGTATTGATCATGAGTTTTCTTTGTTAGTGAGTAGGGTGGCATTGAAATGGATGCATTCAGTCTTTGCTAATTAAAGCAGTAACATCTGAAATGCCATAATAACTGTTAATTAGGGGGCTGCTATTTTCAACATAATTTGCTAATTAGTTGGTGAGCTGGTGTGGTGTATCTAGTTAATTATTGGAGGGTTGGAGCGGCAGACACTTGTGACTTGAGTGTAAATGACACCATTATAGGGTCCACTTGCATGACAGACCCAACAGAAACAGTTCTTTGCTCCTTGCTTGTCCGTCGAGGGAATAACCTTTTGTTTCTGAATCTTTATTCCATTTGTACAATTCAGGCTAGACTGCAATAGAAATGCAAGTTAACTAACCTGCGATTTTTGGCCCATGCTGGGGTTTGTTTCCTGTTATAAAAGTTACTAACTGGTAGATTTGCTGGTACACTATGAAGAGCTTTTATTGTGCTTTTTTTTTTGCATGCATTAACTATGCATCGCTGTACCTCACCAGGCTTTTCCTGTTATTGCCAAGGCGCTTACTGCTTTTACTCTTGCTTTTATACACATGCTTGTCCTTGTCCTACAACACAGTTCATTTTCAAAAACCAACCACTGTTCTACAATATTGCTGGTTTTTATTTTTTGTTGTTGTTTTGTGTGCCTTTCATGATAGCACTTACAATGATGTTGTGTCAACTAGGTATCGTTGGTATTTTTATTTTTAAATTTAGGTCGACTGTCTTTAATTCCTTCTTATCTGTCTTTAGACCACAAAGCCCCACAGAAAATTAGCATTTTCAAAATCTTATCTGTGAGCATATAAAGAAAAATCTAAATGATGGAAGAGAAAAAAAAAAGACTTATCAGCCTGTATACTAATGTTACTCACTTTAAATAGATATTCTTGTCCTATAACAGCAACACATCTTAATCCAGTTATGACTAAAGGGGAACCATTTCACCTTGTATATCAGTAGAAGAGGGCGTGCTTTCATTTTCAGTAAGTGTCCAATAAATAAAGCTTCCTTTTGACCTTTGACTGTTGTTTAATGATAAGATTTGCACAGACAATGCCAGTTTAGATTTAAAGGCAGGCTGAAGCACTCACAAGAGAAAGATTTTTTTTTTTTTTTCGCTGATATAAGGGGATGTCCTACAATGTGGGTTTGAATACTGTTGAAACACCTGGTTTACACTGTAAATATCTCAAACATGTTCCATAAGAAGATATGGATCACGTTACAGACAACAGAATAGCTCATTATAAAACCCATTCCCTCTGCTTTTTATATCATAACTTTTATTGGCTCAGTGGTTTTATGTTGTCCACTTTTTACTTAACTCTGGACCACTGTATTTGAAATTCACAAGCTAAGTCCCCTCCTGGTTGTTGACTCATCTGGGAGTATCAAACTCATTTCATTCATCCCGGTTCGCATTTGACTGAACCAGATTCTAATGTTACTGTGCCGGAATCAATTGCTAATGCAATCGTTTACACTGGTGCCCCACTCTTAATGAATTTTCCCATTGATTGCCAATGCCACCCAATCTCTGGACTATTGCAATTGATTTCAATTATGCAATTCCCCATTGTCTGTTACTGTCAGTTGATCTTCAGGTTACTTTCAATAGGAGTCATCAGAAAAGGAGAAGGGACCATCTGGCAAGAGCAGGAGATAAAACCAAATAAAGTGTGCAAGTCTGTTCAAACTAAAGCTTATAGTGGTAGTTCCTCTTCAATAGCTTCAAACCCACTAAATCACATTGAGGGCTATGATGTCCTGCTCCAGTTACCATGCTGCCCAGATCTGAATTAATGGTCTACCTGTCCTCACAAGTGTGGAAGTGCCTTTCAGCTGCTGGGCCTGACACTGTTACAGCTCAATTAACAGGCCTGTGACACTCTTACAGGGACATAGTTAAAAAAAAAAAAAAGATATTCTTCACGCTGAACTCACTTTCAAACTGGGATGGATGTGGTTTTGACAGCTTCCCTGAGGCTCTCTGAGGCTGGTGTCCTATAATTCTCATGTCAGACAGTTGTGTCCCGTTGTAATTATCCCCCAACATATTGTATAAAGGATATCAATCTTAACCTTGTTATAGTTTAACTTTAGCAGAAGTTTAGTATAATTTAGCATTGCTAAGAGTTTTGCTTAGCTTTGAAACTATACATATAGTTGCATCGGGTTGTGACGTTTATCGATAGGGTGGATATCAGTAAGGAGCTGCATTGAACGAAAAATGCCATTTTATTATTGTTCTAACAAAGAAGGCATGACGTTTGAAGTTTTTCATGTAGTCTTTACTAAAATGAAAGACTTTTAGTTTGTTCCCTTTCAGTTCATTAGTCTTTGGACACTCAGTCCTGAGAGGACCCCTGTCCCTCCTTTTAAAAACAGACCTGTTGTTCATTATCTGCACAGTTCAGAGCCTGTGGTGATTGACAAGGATCAATCTCCTCGCAATCCACAATTGACCTGTGTGGTCATTATGCCTGATGGTTCCCTTCTTATGGACTCTGAACTGCATCAAAACAACAATAACCGATCCACCGCCCCCCACCACCAGCCAAATAAGATTATCAGTTTACCATAACAAAAGCAAAGGGAAAGGGCACTGGTGGTGAGTGAAGTAAAGGTTTGTTTTATGTGATAGGAGAACTGAAGATCTGATTGTGACCCTGATGCTCCTGTCGTGCCCAGAAATAATGGGACGCCCATATGAATACAGATGTGTCAGTCACACAGATGGACGGGCTGGCAGGTCCCATCTTCCTTATCCCTGTGCTCTGAAAGCATCCATTGATAATCCCGTCGGGGTGCTGCTAGGTTTGAAGACCTAAAAGTCACCCGGGGCAGCGAACAGAGCAAGGGTGCATCAAGTCACAACATCTCCTTTGTTTCAGGGCTGTTAGTGTGGCCTCCACACATGGAAACAAGAAGGCCTTTTGGATAAGGGATTTGGAGTAGTTTTAGAGTAGACCTTTTTTCTTACTTAGAACTATATATATATATTCGCAAGCATGACATGGAGGAGACATGTGGGGACTTGTCTTTGAACATATGGTCACAACCTAATTGGAAAGCGGTGATTATGTTCATGTCTTGCAAGATGATGTCAGCTAGCCACCTACCCATCCCTTACCCCATCCCCCCTCCCCCTTCTGCACAACGCTCAGGTCCACACGTGTCTGGGCGAAGGCAAGGGTATTAATGATGAATACAGCATTCATCTCGGAGGCTAATTAATGCACGGCAGCACATCCTGCAGCAAATTGCACTCACTCCCAGTGAGCATTCCCACATTAGGCAGTGCGGAGCCCCCTCGTTTTTAGAGTGCAGAGATGACCTTTAGCAAGAGTAGCTAATGACCTCCAAAGATATTACAGAAAGGTTTTCTCACCTTGCTATTGTCTCCAAATGTCATAAACAGTCCAATTAAAAGCGTCACCAAAGCCCACCACAGGACTTGCCAGCAGCTGGAGATGCAAACAGACATCAATATTACTTTCAATAGCAACTAATCACACAGCTTGGGCACACAATTTGGGGAGCTGCAATAGATGCAGACACAGTACGGAAGACTGGAAGCACATTTTTAGCTGAATAAAGCAGGAATCACCAGTACTTTTAATTGAGTTAATGATTCCTCTTTTTAGCCTGACGATTATTAGCACATCATTTTTTTCACACACAGAAAAAAAGGTCAACAAACACACGCACACACACACACATACACACACACACACACACACACACACACACACACACACACACACACACATGCACAAACTGCAACTTTTGAAGACATAAAACAGACATTCCTTACAACAGTGCTTAAAAGATATCTAACACCCGAGGAATTTATTTATTTTTATGGTGTCACTTATCCATTGCTCCGAATGCTATAAAATGGATCTTTAGATTTCTCTGAGTTTTGTCTTTCTGAAGCTTGGATTTGTTCAAGTCAGAATAAAATGGACATTTTGTAGTTTTCACTTGCTGCTGCTCATGTTTACCATCCTTTTCCATACTTTTCCATTCTTTACCGATCTTTCTACGTTTCCTTTCCTTTTATCTCAGTCCTCCAATAGCAGACAGGTCCAAGGCCCACTTCTATACTGGCCAAAATATATCTGTGCCTCCGATAAAATACCTGTTTAAAATACTTTACTTGAACCAAGCATGTTCAAACCCCCGTCATAACCCTTAATTACCACTTCAGTCAGGTTTTTGCAATTATCAAGAAACGTGATATAATGTTAGTAACCTGATCCTTAGGTCATAACAGCTTGATGTTTCACATATTATTAGTGGTCTTTTCAACACGCCGGAATTCCCAGGGCTGAAAGTCTCTGGTGTGACTTCTAAAGAACAAAAACAAAAATGGAATGATGAAAAAAAAAATTCACTCAAGTTTAAAATCTTGAGGAGGCTTTAAAACATTCCTGCCAGGTTGCTTAAATGTACTCTTTTAAAAGTAATGTAGGGTTGTGATGCTAATTATATACTGTTTCAGGCTTCCTCTGCAGTATGTGAAGTAGCAGTGCCTACTAATCCATTAACAATAAATGTTAAATCCAATTGTATTGAAACTTTTAAATAAATATACATACCGTACACACAAACTTGCATGCATGCATACAGTTTTCAGAAAGAGGTAGGAAAGCTCCCAGCAGTAGATACCGGTAGTTCAAATTCAATTAATGGTTTATTCATAAAGCTTTACTGAGCTGGTGTTTTCATGGGACCCTACAAGTATACTGTACTTCTGTAACCAGTTATCCATACATTTCTACATTATGTTCAAGTGGTTTCTGTATGAATTCACATTAATGCATGCAAAAGTACATATGATTTTGGTCTTTGAAGAATGTGTAGGGTGCAAGCAAAAATACCATTACATTTTTATATGTGAATGCAATATAAATATAATATAAATATAAATCTCTGAACTGTAGTACATTTTATTATTATTATTATTATTATTAACTGGCACAGGATGTAGCTTATCAGCAATTTTACATCTAAAGCCAGTTAGCAGTTATTGAGGCAGTTGAATAAGGTCATAAATAATCAGGGATACACATTATTTTATCCGGTTCCCTTATAGTATGTCCCCAGAAACACACGATCTGTACAGTTAAGTAAAGCAAGCATAACTCAATGCCTGCTTCTCCAAGTTCATTAGGCAGAGTTATCAATAATTTAGGGTCATTTTTTCAGTGGAGGCTGAGTGCCAGGGACGCCCTACTTTCACAGTTAGCTCTCTCTCAATACTAACAGTCCGGTGAACTTGATAAGTGTCCCATCATCCCGTTAATCAAATTACTTATGAACCAAAATTGACAGTTTTCATTAATTATAAAGGATTATTCTAATTGCAATTCAAATTTATTCATTTAGAACAGACGGCATTCTGCAATATTTCAAGAAATTTGCATATTAAATGGAGAGGGTCGTCCATTAAGTATGGTAATGTATGCATGTTTCCTTATTTTTAACTTCTGGGCCATATGCACGGCTGCTACTTCAGCAGGTGAAGAATCTAGAATGTGTTTAATTTGTTTGACAAACATGGAGGGGGCCACAACATGTCCTTTGGCACAGACCGCCTGCATTCTTTATCGTTCGCTTCTTTCAAAAAAAGAGCCCTGGCACATCTTTGGAACAAAAATAGTAAAGCGGCAGAGTGTTTTGGTGGCCTAGGCAGCTGTTTTCCTTACTCAAATTAGTACAGGTATGCTACTTCAAAGCAGACAACGGTATTTTATTTATTTCTGTTTGGTTTTATTTTGTTTTGTTTTTTAAAGCCGTGATCAAATCCTTGTGTGACAGAATTTGAAAATAGGCTGTTTGAAATCCTGTAATTGCAGGCTTGCTTACTGATTCTCAAGGTCGGGTTTGATGAATAATGGGACACTACCACAGTGCAAGCAATCTACCACTGTCATAGCACCCCCTGCAGGCCCAGCATTATAATTTTACCAAAAAAGCTGTCTCTCTGTATTAGGGGCTGTAAAGCCACTTTTAAGCCATTTTAAGAGCAGTTTTTTGATGAAGTGTGTTTTATTAAGTACGTTGCTTGAACTGACAGCGAGGGTTTATTTCACGAGGGATATGTATTAAATTAAGTTCTTTTCAGACATCATTTCAAGCTGTAAACCCATCTTCAATGATGTCTGTATAGTACAGTACAAGACCTCTACACAAAGAAAGGGAGGTGGATTAATGCAGAGCTGGAATCAGTTTGAGCCCAGATTGATCACTTGTTACTTACAGCATGTTTGCAGTGCTCTGATTGCTCTTATAAAAAAAACTCAGCCTCCCTACCATAGTTTATCACCAATTCTAGACCTCCCGCCCCGCCCCCCCCTCCCCCATTTTACAGGTGGTTCTACAAACCCTTCAGCTGCTTCTGGAGGCTATACCATGCATCCCCCCCCCATTCAAGCGCTTTTTGGAGGTCCCTGCACATAACTACCCTGCTACAGCTGTTCCTTTGCATAATTAGGGATGTTCAAGATCAGGATTTTTAATGATGTCTAAATGCAGCCCGAGCGCAGGCTTTGAGTAATGACGGCATCTCCCATATGCACACTTGGCACGGTGAATGACGACAGGTTCATTTTTCACGGGCAGGGGAAAGGTTCACGCCGCCCGAGGGGGGTAGCCCAGCGACGGTACAAGCCTGACGATTAGCCCCCGTGCTGATTCTAGTGACACTCGGAAGAACGCCAGCTGGGCAGAGCTGGCTCCTCCCGATGAAATTAATGAACTCCAGTTCAGAAGGAGAAACGCTTCAATCAGCTGTTACTGACAGCCTTGTCTTTCTACAGTACATTTATTTAATGGACCCCACCACCCCTATCTTTTTATTATTTAGACCGGAACGTGGACAACTCCTTTAATGTTTTAGCCTGCTGTAGATGTGTAATGATGCATGGCAATTCCGCACAGGGGCATGGGTACTTCATCTCCTTACAGTATTTGTCCCTTGCTGTGATGAGAGTGTAAGTAGTGACGTTATCACTCATTAAACAAAGCATGGCTTTACAAGTAGGAGTTGGTTAAGCATTGTGCGTGATCGCTGCTCCAGTTCACATCATTCTTTCACTGGAAAGCTGAGCTGCCCATCCTCAGAATGAAGCTGCTTCCATCAAAATTAGGAGCTCATTTGAATTTTAAATGATCCCCATGCTTGAGATTTAAATGGATTAAATGGACACCTAGTTTGTTATCCCAGCCTGGCCTATCAAGCCTGGCACAGCGCTGTGGTGCAAACTTGAAGGCCCATAGAGCCTCTTCACTAAAACATTGTCCTCTTATGCGTATAAAGGACCCCACAAGCTAAGTAGGCCACTACCAGCTAGCACCATTTGTTCTACGAAATATTTAAAGGAAGAAATTTAAAGGACATGGCTAAGATTAGTCAGAGAACATACATCAATAAATATTTTAGTGAGACGAGATGCTGTGACTAAATAAAATATATACCACCTTAAATAGACTTTAACCAACATTGAGGGAGCTGTTACTCAGCTATAGCCTTTAGCAGTAGGTGTGTTTTTTTTTTTTTTCTCGTTTTAATTTTTGCATTATTTGTATTTATGATATTAATAGTGAATATGAACTGCTTTCATAATCTTTTCTCTCAATATTTAATAATAATAATAATAATAATAATAAATAAAATAATAACAATAACATAATAATATAATAATAATAATAATAAATAACAATATTATAATAGTACATAACACTATCGATAAGATAAAAATCGTTTAAATCCAGTATATCTTACAATGGAAAAAAAAAAAAAATGATGTAGCTTAGCTGCTGAAAAAAAAGGCTAATCTTTAAAGCTTTGCAATGCTATAGCTCACTGGCTTTTTATTTATTTCAGGCCACAGTCCTGCAGGTTTGGTATCATTAGATATCTTTGACGTGGAGTATCTGTTTCTCCTATTGCTGCTCAGTTTTCAGTCACTGTGAGGTTTCAGGCAGTCTTGCCCCCCCCACCCCCATCCCCCCCAACACTGTAATATTAATGGCTTTCCCTGCTGGCGCCCTACCCCTGGGGGTCAACGCTAGCGTTTCTTGGCACAAGACATCGGACCATAAATCTCCTTAAGTAATATGGCAGGCAAGGGAAGGGTCACCACGGAAACAAGCCAGTCAGTCTGAACAGAAGTAGCAGTGATGCATAGCTGTGACTTGGGATCAGGTAGGGCCCAGCTCGAGAGCAGAGAGGGAGATCTCAGGAAATCGCTTTAAAAAAAGGCTATAGCAATTCAATTACGTTTTTTATTGAACAAAAGAGAAAAGTATAAAACACAGGTTTCATTTTAAAATTAGAAGAACATTGTTTTTCTAAATCAAATCTTCCATTAAAAAGGAGAATATTGAAATGATATTTGATAAGTGGTTCTGTGATTCTCCATTAAAAAAAATTAACTGAGCATATATATATATATATTATTGGCTCACAGTGCCCAAACTGAAACTGACAACTGCTGTCAAACCCATGGTCCTTCATATTAACAGTACCTGTTTATGGTAATCATTCTCATTATTTATATTACTCATTCTATTTTTTCAAAATTAAAATTCCTAACAACATTTTAAACTATATTGATAAAGTGTTAGAGTACCCGTCTGCATACAGTGATTCTGTTCATATTACGCCTAAAATAGTCTGGAAAAATAGGTCCGGTTTTGGGATCCTGGGTCTAATTCTGAAATCTTTAACTTGTCATGAGAATGAAATCTGGTTGTTTATTTACGGTGTTAATACTGTAGCTTCTTTTACAACAATTAGGTTCATAAATATTAAACTGTATTTTCTTCATAAATAAAAAGCCAGCCAACCTATAACAGAAGCTGTTTTCTTTTATACCTGATTCCCCCTATTATATGGTGAAGAGAACTGCAGCATGTGTAATTGACGTCTGCAAGCAGCCCCGTCAAAGATTTCCTTTAAAGCTAGTGCCCCTCGTATAGCAGTAACAAGCAAGAAAAATGGTTTTATATTAGTTTAATAAAGCGGCAGATGAATGTTGCCCCGTGCGAGAGGACTGAATTACACACTTCATGAACCAAATTAGTATCACAACGCATTGCTTTTGTTCCAAAGATGATATGTATTCACAGGCCCATTTTTCAGCAAGATAAATATGACACGAGTCGAGACTTCCCCCGAAGTAAATATTGTAAATAATAAAAGACTCTGTCAGGGGAAGGTGAGGAATGACTTAATTCTTAGCCATTTATATACCATGTCAAATAAAAAAAAAAAGGGAACTGTGGACCAAATTGTATAACAAAGTGCTCAGTTAATCTTCTTTATTTAATAGAGGAGCAGAGAGCCACTTAGTGTCAAATAGCATTTCAATATTCTGCTCTTTAATTGAAGGGTATTTGATACTGAAAATAATGTACTTCTAACCTTAACCCTTTGTTCTCAAGTTTACAAGTATGAACGAGCTAAGCTGCTTATGCTGCATTACTGCATTGGAATACGGTGCAGTATTATCAACACTAATTTAACAACAGGCTATTGTATGCGAAATTAATACTATGGATACCATAGCACTTTTTAATGTGTCAGTAATTCATCAGTAATGAACTACGGTTTCCTGTTTGTAGCACATATGAATCCATAACATGTGACCACTCTGCCCAAAATCCTATAGACTAATAGTGATTTAGTCCAGAGGGTTTAACCAGTGTGGTCTGGCTGTGGAGAATCTTGGAGGATTGTAGCCACTGGGGTGTATCTGCTCGCTCTCTCTCTCTCTCTCTCTCTCTCTCTCTCTCTCTCTCTCTGGCAGCTGCAGTGGAATCACAGCAGATGGAACTCATCACTAACAGATTTTTTTAAAACTCATTTTAAAGCTTTGTATTTAAAGTTTCTTAATGCAGTCACACACAGGTGCTTGTTGAGAACTTTTGTCATACTGCTCCCTCTACTAGCCCTCAAAAACAAGAAATTAGATCTCAGTGGTAAATCCTGTTGCTAAATTATTGGGGGGGGGCGAGCAACCCAGAGACAGATTGTCGGATTTATACAGAAGCCATGTTTTAAAGCGGCTCTCATGTACAGCTTTTCTATGCTCTTTTTTTAATCTCGTTAGATTTTTTTCATTTACCTTCAGTTGTGTTTTTACATTATCTTTTTTTTTTTCTTAATTTCATTTTTTTTTTCTTGTAAGAACTTTATTACTACAGCCTCTTGACAAGAGATTAAGGCAGCAGATTGTTTGAGCAATACATCCAAAAGCACATTTCCAAGGAATGAAGAGGGATTTCCCTGGCGTTTTGGGTTTTAGAAGTGCCATGGGCTAAACGACTTACAAGGGACCTTAGATTGCTCCTTCTTTAAACTCAGGGACACTATCAAGGCAAGAGTGCTGTATTAGGGTGCCTTATGAAAAGAAAACATGTCTCATAATTGAAAGGGTCCCTGGTGGAGAGTGCCACTCATTACGATGCTAGTGGTCTGTAATAAGGATTATACTGACTCAATGAAACTAGTTTGTTTCGTAAGCCTTCTCAGCGCTTGTCAGCTATCTATCCTTTAGAGGCAGAAGCAGGCAACACCACTATATCCTTTAGGCGTATAACGAATGTGAAACATTTTGATCGAGTTTTTGCAAAATAAAATGAATCAAATACATCTGATTGGATTGGAGTATCAGTTTTGATTTATTTCACATTTATTCTGTCTGATTCCAATGAGCCATTCTGTTGCCCACCCCCCACAGTCTTTTTTTTTTTTTTTTTCCGGCTTACCGGTATTTGCCAGACTACAAGCAACAGAAAAAAAAAAAGATACAAGCGCTTTGAAAATTTCAATTCAAATCAGTTTAAAAACAGGTAATTAGATCTGGCATAAATTAAACGATTGCTGCTCCACCAGAAGATAATCTGTCACAGTCTGCCTCAGTATCCTATAAATAATCATCCCTTTTCTCTTCTTTTATCTGCTAATATTTTGCTGTTAATTAAGTGTCTATGGTTGGAGGTACAGGAGAGAAACAGAAAATAGGCCAGATGAATAAAACACTGAATAAAATACTTGCTAGTACTGCTTCACACTCTAAAGGTCAGCTGTCAAAGTAATTATAGCACCTCCTAGTGCTAAATGTTTAAAACTGCACATGAATATTTTTAGCGGCAGGGCTCTACACATCTTTACAAAGTGACTGGTCCTGCACTGCAAGCCTGAGGTGCTGCCCTAAAACAGCTTCAGAATATTTTAGATTATATTGCTGAAGGCTGTACTGTGCTTCCATTTCAAAGAATGGTGTAATGTAATTCTTTTCATTTTACGTTGTGAGAAAATATAATCAGCCCAGATTAGAGGGAAAAAAAATGAGGGGAAAGGGATAAGAACAAGGGCACAAACACACATGTGTTCTCTGTCAACCTGTCAGATCCAGAGAATGTATAAAGAGGTTTATTTACTGAACACTTCAAGTGACTTACAGTATATTTAACCAACACTCTCAGAGTAGTACTGGTCTCTAACCAGTACAGATGAAGCCCTCTGTCAAGTTTTGTATTATTTAACTCCCCCTCGGTCGATCTCAAGGATAACATTAATTAGGTCAGAGACAAAGGGAGCACTACCTCTTGAAATGTCTCTTGTCTTTTTTATCTTTATGACTTGAAGAGACAGAAAGCAACTAGAAGCAGTACCTGTCAATACGTGTTGACGCACATGGCACTCATCTTCACAGTCAAATAAATAATTAGTGAGGCTCCTGATGACAAAAGGATGTAGCTCGCACTCAGCTATCACTTGCAGTCACAATGGATGTTTCTGTTTGATTTAAAAGGTCTGGGGGTGTGAATAATACTGCCCCCCCACCCCCCGCAGACACACACGCTATTCAACCCCGTCCCCCCCTTGTCTTGCCCCCTCTCTTCATATATTGTTGCAACTCCAGTAGTGGACTTAACCAATTGAGATCTACAAATTGTATTTGAATGGGGAACTCCTTCAGAAAGTTCAGTGCTTGACTTAATTCCTTTGACACAACGAGTCACTTAGAGCGATAGGATATTTGTTAAGGTTACTGCAATGGTTAAAACACACATGCTGCGATCACGCTGCATCAATTCTCGTGCGGGATTGATTCTAACTGGGGAAAAAAATGTAAATAAACAACATTTAAATAATTTGATCCATGTCCTCTATAGCACGTTAATTAAGAACCCACATCATGTCTATTGTACGAATCTTGTTCCACTTCCTTAGTACTCTACCCTAAATATGTTTCACTTATGTTTTGCTTGGATAAAAATATTTCTGACCTCATCCCTGCAATGTCTTAACATTATTGAACCACATCATGTCCAGTTGTGCTACAAAAACCCCACAGCAAGCTGAAGTCCAAGGCAAATAATTATCAATTAGTGAATTAAACAGATCAGTGTTTCTCCTCGTGAAATTGTGGAATCAGCCTAAGCCACACAACCAAGGAGCAACTGGTATTCAGAGTGGCTGGATATTTGAATGAAGCCATGGAGTCATTCTATGACGTGTACACACAACAACAATCTGTGCTTAATGATTTCTAGTAGCAGCAGCAGTAGGAGTAGCTCACTTTCTCCCATCTTACTTGATTCTTTGGAAATAATTGCCCGTTCGATTCGTGTTATTTTATACGGGTGCTGCAAGGTTATGTTCGTCTGACAACAACATGATAGTAAAAAACAGCATATTTGCGTTGACTGGATAAACTGTTTTTTTCACATACCGGAACTCATAGGTTAGGGCTAAGACTTGGAAAAGGTTAATCCGGTGTCATCGGAAGCCAGGGAAGGCAAGTCTATATCGGGGTAAGGAGTTGGAGCACCAATGTAAGACTTGGGCTGCATTTCAGAATCAGTTGCACTGTATGCATTCAGCACTGCTCAAGGAATGCATGTGTTTTGTTTTGTGTTGCTGTTTTACTGCATAAATACTATATGTTTCAGAGTCCGTTGACCTGTGAAAGACATAGTATTCTCATTTAGCGATACAGTTTTACATCAAAAAGGATGCTTTTGTTTTGGGGTTTAACATAGACAAATGAAAACAAGTGTATGCAGGCATCAGGTACTAATCACAGCACCCTGTCCTTTAAAGAAACACGCCAATTGAAAAACCATTCAATTATCATCTCACTAGAGAAACCCTGAGTTTAGTCATAGTAAGCCAGCAGCATGTTGAAATCTCACAATAATTAGAAAATAATACAGTAATGTTTTAGTTATAATAGGTTATTCTGCAGACAGCTACAGTGTATCCCCGATTGCGTGGTTTAAACAATTGAAACGCTCAGTACAATACAATTGGTTAGACACAAGCCATGCAAGTCAGTTCTGTGGATTTTTCAAACTGACACTAATCCCGTAGTATGAAATGCTAATCAAGTGCAATAATACAGTACCGACTACCAGCATGTAGATCAGCTCTGGCTAACACTTAAAAAATGTGAGCCATGATCCCATAGCTTGGGGCACAGACACAAAGCTTGACAAATAGGCCACTTTACGACTGCCTGCGTTTTAGTCATACAGTAGAACGGTGGCAGTCAATGATGCTTTTCTTCTTTCCTTCTCATTCATTCAGAGAGAGAGAGAGAGAGAGAGAGAGAGACTGTGGTTGATTGGCAGGCCATTCTGCCCAAACGTGGCACCCTGTCTCCCTCCCTCCTTTGTAGCTATCAATTACAATTTTGAATATGAAGTGTTTCTTATGTAAAATAATGCTGCCCTCTGCCTCTGCATATCTCCTGGGCCTGAAAGCATCCTGTAAGACTCGCTATCTGATGCGCTTCTCTTGAGCTTTCTCTCCGTCTCTGTTTCTTTGTGTGGCAGCGCAGGGCTCATGCATGCATGCATTCCTGCTCAATCAATAAAGCTGTTAGGCCGGTGACATCAGCGTCTCATTGAGCGATAGCGAATACAAAAGGGGGGAACAGACAGCTGGACAGAACTTCATTCCAGTAAGCAACACATTAAGGAAGGATGCGTTTTATTTTCCTGCCCACTTTCAGGGAACAGATGTTTATTAAAAGGCATGAACAGACATCTTTGTAACTTACCTCAGGTTTGCATTTCCCTGTCTAAAACTCATTATTAAAATCAAGCCTAATCATTTTAGTTTGTTTTTTTTACGGCCTGTTGTCTCTTGTCTCTCTTCAGTTATTAACCCCATCACTTCTGGAACAGTCCCACAGTAATACTAAATTTAGCTTGCAAACCCTTATGTGACATCATTATCAGTTTTGCCATGCTCAATGGCAGCCTTGTTAAGAGGGAAGGCTTCTCTCATTTTTTAAAAAAAGGTTATTGTGTCAACTTGAGAAACAGCATTCCTCTTTCCCAATCTGAGGTTGGAAAAAAAAAAAAAAAACAGAATTATTGAACTGAGACTACACTTCACTTGTGCTCAAGAGATTCAGAAAGTTGGCACATGCGGTTATGGCAACACCAGTTCCAAGTCATTAAAAATATTATTGTTGGATAACAAACAGTTGTAGCTGGGTCACATTCTCATTCCCCGAGCTGAAGAACAAGTGGGGATTTTCAAAGTAACAGCTCAGTGTGGGCTATGGAATGAAGCATAGCAAATAATGTAAGTTTTGTAGGTAATGTAGGTAATGTAGGTCTCAACTACTATAGTAGTCATTTGAAAATCTAGACTGTGTTAGCACTTGGACAAAGAATGAGCCTGGATATAATACTGTCCCTAGTGTGAACTAAAATTAGGTCTGACTTCTGTTTACAAATGCAGATCTCTTTAAAAAGCATGTGTGGATTCCACTAATACTCTGTCTGCTTTCTGTGTTTATGAGATGAGAACACTTGCTAAATTTGGATTGTAAAGAAAAGATGATACATAATGTTTGATTTTATATGCATTAAATAATCCAGTGACGGAGTGAATTACTTTTTTTTTTTTTTTTAAGAAAATGTGAAATGTGGCTGGTAGATTGTTTGCATCATGGATAAGCAAGCATACGTCTATATTCTACTTCATAATGCAACAGTGACTGCAAAGTGTTGTTTGCTGCTTTTATGATCAGGGGTGTGAACATGTGGACACACTATATTATTGTCTGTACAAGAGCAGTTGTTTCATTATTTCTGTTAAGCAACCACTTAAACTTTTGAATAACATGTATATAGTATATTTTCTTTCATTTTTCTACATCCTAGTAAAAAAATTAAAAATAGTAATAAGAATAATAAAAACCTTCGTTACAGCTGACAAAGAAGCAGCAGTTTTTGCAAAAACAAGTCTTTAAAAAAAAAAAATTAGATGTTTGAAAAGAAAGCCAAGCAAGAGACTGATATTGCCTCATAAAGATTTTTAGATATCTGTATTGTAAGCAATTTTCAAACTGTCAGCAAAATCTGCCCAGTGTTGTAAAGGATGCCTTGGAGAGAGGGAGAGAGAGGACATTCGTTCTTACAGATAAATAAGATGTCATTTATCAACCAGAAAAAACAGCCTCTGCTGTTGTTTTTGGCTGTGCTGCAAGCAGAAAGTATGAGAGAAATGTTGGCAGTGTCAAAGACAGGTCTGTGTGTTAATGCTTGCTGGTTAGCTGCTTACAGATGCAGTGTTCCTCCTATGCTGCTTTTCGGTTCCACGGGAGCCTCCCTCAGTCTCCCAACTTTACAACAGTCTGAGGGATTAACACAGTTGCGTTAGACATCAAGAAAGCTCATAAACACGCCATCAGAAGTGTCCTCCTTAACTTAATATGATATCTATCTTCACCTGCACATGCAGAACATTATTTGAGGTTATTTTGTTTTGTTATTTTTAACTGGACAGTTAAAATCCCAACACCTTGTAAAAAGACTTCCAGATTACTCTTTCTTTTCAATTCCAGTGTGTGCATGTGCGTGTATATGCGTGTGTGTTTGTGTGTAAGTGTGCGTGTGTGCGTGTGCGTGTGTGTATGTGTGTGTGTCTCCACTAGTCCTTATATGAGACCTGTACAAGCACAATAGTAAATAGTGTTTAGTATTAATTACAGTCTTTATGAACCTGGCATGGGTCTCTAGCTTTTTAGCTCCCTTTTTACTGTAGCTCTCAGCCAGCTCTCCTTTCACTCATGCTTAACACTGACAATATGCTTTGCCGGTCTTCACTTGCTTTTATACTGCTGATTCGGGGATTCGGTGGATACGTTTCTTCATCCAATCATTGGCTTTCAGAGCATTTGGAAATGCCCACTGTGATGTGGTAGAACACACAATCTTTGTAGCTTTAAGGGTGAAAGTTGTATTGTAATTAGTGGCTTAGGGAATAGAGTCAGTACTGAAAGAGGCTAGAGTGTCAACATGACTTACATAGAGATCTGGGGAGGGAGTGGAATTCACTTTTAAGTTGGAAGGGGTTAGCGTTACAGCGTAATGAAATGAGCCTGGGAAGCTGGGTAGGGGGGAGAGCAAGCTAAGGAGCAAGCAGAGGAGAAAGGCAGAGCGTGAGTGCCCAGCAGCTGAGCCAGTGCATGTGTGTTCATCTGTCCGTGATTCATTCTGAGGGCTGTTTTAGCCTTCATAAAATATTCATGTTGGTTGTGCTCAGCTCCATAATTGCCATCTCAGCCCTTGAATTATTTATAGGTTGTACCGTTCACTTCGTCTCATTTACTGATAATGCGGGTAACACCATACAAGTAGATCCCAAACGCTGTAATGCCGCTATTTTGCATTAGGTAGTGGAATTCGATTACCCAAGGAGTAGAGCACCAGCAGCCCTCACTGTCCCCCTCCATAGCCACCATCATTTTCCTATTTATAATATGCTAATTGGCAAAGCGCTGTTAGGCCCTGTAATTCCTGTAAAGCCATGTTTGCCTGGAATATTTAAGGGACTCTTTGCTCAAAACTAATAGCATTGCTTTATACTCCTGTTCAATGTATTTAATGTATTTAATGTATTTAAATCATGTGCTTGTACAGGCATAGCTAATCTTTTGTCACAATTAATTATGTGTGTCATTAAAATTATATAGTTTCTTCTTAAAGTATAATAATTGCTTAGGCAAATAGTTGTCAGATTTAACATATGCTAACTGTAGATGCGCGATACACTCACACATTTATTTGCAAGATTTTGACTTCAACAAAGTACGATAATTCTGATGGGAAACTGGGTGAGTGAACTAGGTGTCCCTTTAATGAATATATATATATAAAAATCCTTCTTGGAGCTGTCCTAGTAACCGCCTCAACTTCAGCCATTAGCTACAGTCTATCACAGGGACTGAGATAGATGTTGACCCTAGACACAAAGGTGAAAGGCTAATGCATTAGAGTGTTACATTAACCCAAGTGATGCACACAGCCCAGCCCCTGTGCCCCAGTCTGCTTTTACTACTCCATTATAAATTCGCCAAGCTCAGTTACTGTAATCTTTTAGTCTAATTCAATAAATATTTTAGGTAGTGAAAACGCATTTTAACTTTATTAAACAGAAATAAATACATACATAAAATGTTTCAAATAGTGTACTGCTTATGTCAAACAAAAAAACAAAACAAAAAAACCAACAAGAAACAAAACTACTGTACAGTATGGCACGCATACGCAGTGAGAGCAAGGCAAGCACCAATCTTAAAACCATCTCAGAGCCATTCACATGAGTCTTTAGTAGGATCACAGAAAAATGATCGCGGCCCCAGCAGCAGTGGCAGGCCGCGTTTCAATTTGCAGAGAAATCATCTTCCCATTGATTTGTCACACAACAGCCAGGGCAGCCCGCAAATTGGCACATTATTTGTTAACAGCAGTGAAGCGGCACTCATAAAACGCTGCCATGTTACATTAATTTACAGCTATTGAGTGACTTATTAAAAGTGACCAGGGAAACACAAGGCTTGGCGCTGGGTCCTCCAGCAGAGGAGGGTTAGCCAGAGCAACGCGGATGTGGATCCTGATTTGCAAACCACCAGCTCCGCTCCCCATTAGCCAGTATTAGTGACAGTAGTGTTAGAATTGCCGTCTTAATCATTTTAAAGGTTTTATTTTTAATTTTTATTAAGTGTTTGGCCAGCACCTGATTGTGGCTGTCTTATGGTTTGTTTTCTTTGTACATATTCCTCCAGATCCTGGCAGTTGGAAGGTATTTAGATTCTTATGATTATTCTCTGTCTTTCGCTGTCAAACAGGCAGCAATCCTACTGCATTTTTTTTAATGATTGATTTTCTAGGACCACCTCGTAATCTACACAGCCACCTCAAGTGACCCGCAAATTGAAAGCTGGGCCCTCTGTTATGATATTAAACCCTCAAAGGCTATTGTAAAAAAAGATGCGTTAGACAAAATTGAAAAAGGGGACCCCTTCTTCACATGGCAAATATAACAATTACAATTTTGTTTTAATTCGAGGACTCTCGGGAAAGCATGACAGGGCAATCTAATCAATTCTGAATGTGTCAGGTCACAGTCTACACTACAGTGACTTAGAGTGGCCCCTAAAAGGGACAGTATGTACTTTAATATACATTATACCTTTAAGAGCCAATCATTCAGATGTACTTTTCATATCAATGAGCTCTTCACAGGAATAATGAAACTTGTCTGTCAATCCGTGGGCTGTTGTAAAATTTGTTCCATGGCTAATTCATTTTTGTTATGGATGTATTACTCGGTGGTCCCTGACAAAATAAAAAAAAGCCTGCAGTGTATTCTGGTGAATTGACTTCTCTTTTTTTCATAAGCACATGTTGTTTTCTTAAGCCTCACACAGAGCTCCAGTGTAGGATATGCATCTTCTCAAAAATAGCTTGACATTCCAGTTCCATCAGCCCAGTGTGTGGATGAGATTTACAGTTTGGGTTATAAATCATGCGTTGTTGCAATAGTTTTCATTGAGGATTTAGTGAGGCTGAAAGCGAAACTGGGTGTCATCCCAAAGGTTAAACTCTGTGCTTGGAGGAATGTCTCAGATTCACTGTGTAGTGACACACTAAGACAGCTGAGACCTCCTGATTCTCACCTGCAACTGTGCAGGAGATGAGAGATCAGTGCTTCAGGGAATAGAGAGGGGCAGAGTTAGCAGAGGCGCACAAGTCTGCTAACAACAGTTGCTTCAGCAATAGTGTAAAAAGCTCAGTCTACTTTTTTTTTTTCCGGGGGGGGGGGGGGGGGGGTTCTAGGATTGCAATCAGGGTTCATGGGAATCAACCCCTTGCACATTCTATTAAAACAGCAGTTTTTAATATTCCATTTACTATCGTAAGCGCATTCTCATACTTTAAAGCAGTGGTACTCACCTGTAGCTCTTTCAGGACCTTATTCTAACCATGCCATTTATTACTGAATTGAGCAGACCAGAACCTTGTTCCAACCAAGTCTGGAATTGATTAATTGAACCTAGGTATTGAATTAAACAATTAAGATCCTGGTTGGAACAAGGGCCTAGTTGGGAATGGACTGACAGAGAGGGAAGGGAGTACCACAGATTTAAAGGAACTGTAAGGCCTCATCGAAATCAAATATTGCATCAAAAGAGCATTTGTGAAGTAGATTTGCTGGTTCTGTCAGAAATCTTGGAGCTAAACGGTTTGTGTTTTGTGATTGGTTGCAGTCCTCTGTTGGTTACTTATACAGTTCAGCAAACAGTCTGAACCAACTGGGTGGTTCTTTTGTGTTGACATTTATTTTTTAACAGATGCACTGAGAGGTTTGGCTTACAGATACTTGCACTGTGTTTATAATACCCAAATTGCATGAACAGGTGCTACAGTAAACGGGTTAATTACTGTCATTGAGCTTAGACAAACGCACACTTTATTTTTAGACAGTTTGCAACCTTTCATGAGGTTAGATAAACTGCTTTCGATGCAGTCTAGAAAAGTTTAACGAATACCACGTTTAAATGCAACCAAACCAAATTAAAATGTGGATTTGGTTCCATTGCATATAAGAAACGGATGGTGCTGCAACACCAGTTTTCGTTCAGGGTTCTAAAAGGGATACTCAATTAATTATGCTTTCCATTATTTAATGTCATGTATCATAATACATAAACCTGTCATCACTTGACCACAACAGTACTGACTTTAGAAATCTAAGACTGTTTCACTTGCATAAGTGCTAATGGCAAAGCACAGTGTGAAATGCACCAGGTTATATGACAGATATCACAAAGTGCAGCCACTGATCATCTAAGTAATTTTATTAATGCAAACAGCTAGGTGTGCAGAAAAGCTGTAGCCTATGTCTCAGTCAAATGATGCAGACTTGCTCTCAGTATGTCCTGCAGTCTACTAGCTATGTTCAAATACAGATGTTATTTTACCACACTAATGTGACATCTGGTCCTAATGGTTCTGGGGTTAACATTATTCACCAGATGTTTTAATTGGAACAAGATTTTTATTTTTTATTTTTGTTTTGTTTTTGTAGGCATGTTTGTAGGCATGTTCATGTAGGCTGACTTTATAGTCTGGAGAGGTGGAAAAGCGTTTGAAACTTGATTTTATAAAAACCCTTGTTTGTGCGTCACTTTTTGATATGCATGGTCTACGCTACATCAAAAAGAAACAGAAATATCTCCATAGAAACTAATTAAAAAGAGGCAGGGTGACTGAATATTAGTACTTTAAGAGTGCAAATGAAGAAAAGTTCTGTTAATTAAGTGACTTTCCCCTGTTCCAATCCAGTAATAGAGTTGGTGATTCTAATGAGGTCTGTCACACTGCTGGTCACGTCAGTGACCTCAGCGCTTTCACTTTGTAATTGCTGTTGAGCAGCAGACAGGCAGCTGAGAGGAGCCAGGTCAGGGGCAATGGTCTACTGTCTCTCAGGTCAGCAGTCGTGCTAATTAAAGTTGAACAAAATGAATTTTAAGGTAAAATAACATTATGGTGTTTTTGGCACTGAAAGACTGTGTTTTACAACAGAGAAATGTGTTCACACAGTGCTTTTTTTTTTTTTTTTGGTACATGATTTGACAAAGCAAGAAATGCTTGTACATCTTACTTCATCTTCTAACACTGATGAAGCTACATTTTAAGATGGCATATAAAAAAGCCCCTTCAAAAGGTTCACGGTTTAGTATGTATTATGACAGCAATAAGCTCTGTCATGTGGAAATAAAGCTGGCACAGCTAATTCTTGATTAGTGTGGCAGGAGCCTGGAGATGAACACCGGGTCTTTAAAATGGCAGGAGGACTTCTGAAGGGTTAAGCTTTTGCCTTTTATTCTAAAAATTGCTCTAAATCTCAGCACCCTAAATTATAATGAGTAGATGGCACAGTGGATTCGAACCAAACCTAGCACAGCAGGCCTGAAAAGGTAGCACGCTTCTCCTGATACCATATGCTTTTTATGAAAGCATTAAAAGCACTAAACTCTGCCCTGATGTTATCACATTTTGATCCCTGGTTTTATTACTTATGTAAACCACAGGCCAAGCACAGAATAACCATATCTGGGGTTTAATGTTATTTACTTTAGTGGCACTATAATGGACTGTAGAGTGATTAATAAAATCCATAGAGGTATGTTTTCCATGTAGATTTAAAAAAGATTTGGACCTTTGGGGTAGAAAATAATTCCAGTGAAACATTAAATAAGAGACAGGGCAGCATTTTTACTCAATCTACCTTTATGAAGGAAGAACCTCAAATTGGTTGTAGGTTTCACAAAGGTGCCCTTTCTGCTTGCTTTCTGGGTACAGTGCAGTAGTGTAGTTATTTTTTTGGCTTGAAAACCTGAGATAATGTGACTCTACAGTCAGACCTGTCAAATAGGCTGTCTTAATTAAGCTGGCGAAAAACGATTTGGGAGCTGGATCCTATGATCTTCTTATCCAACTCACCAGGGTGTCTTTAAAAAGAGTTGGACACTGGTATACTGTATCCAACTCACATGTCAAAATGTTCCCAGATACTTCGTAAAATCTCTAATGTCTAATCTAGCCTGACATTTCCTTCTTACTCCTCCCCCTCCCTCGCTCCTTTCCCCAGGTCTTTTCAGTGCATGTATTTTTAACAGTGACATTGAACCTCCATTATGAAAGTATTCCTTTAGGGTAGTGAAGCCAAGTGACCAGGTGGTTGGCTCCCGTTCTCCATAAAAAAATAAAAAGCAACAACTCCCCAGGTCTGTGTTTGGAAGCCTCCGGAGAAGCGCAGCCTTTGTTTTCCCCAGTGGCTCCCATGCTCCGAGAGACATTGCCTCATAAGGCCCTGTTTGAGGCTCTAGGCGCGGGTTGACAGGGCTGTCTTTGCCTCCGAACAGATGGCCCGGCTCTTTATTTCAACAAGAAGTGGGTTGCTGGGGGGAGGGCCCTAGGCTGCTGGACCTGGTATCTGGATTCTGCCAACATTCCGCATGACAGGACAGGTCGGGATCAAGGGGATCCTGTGTCCATGCCCTTCATACCTCACGTGCTAGCTGAAGAGCTGCTGACAAGGGCCGGACCATCAACTGGTCAAGCTCCAGCTGTGGGGCTCGTTGTTGCTTGCGTACCACTTCTGTTTGCATTCTCTCCAAGCTCCGTTTACTCTAACTGAAGAATGGGGCTACCCGCTCACTAAATTTGGGAACAGGACCTTTCTAAAAAAAATGATATGTGACATGTCAGTTCTTAAATATCTTTGTGTATACACTATTCAAATAGAAGGATACTCCTTCTCGGATAAATTTGGTGTGTTTTTTTTTTTTTCTTTTTAGAATCTTGCCCTAAATATTATGTAATGGTACTGTAGCACTGCGGTACTCTATCAATGAGGGCAATATAATTTTTGATCATATGATGTATCTGGAAATCTGTGCAAGGCCGCACACAGAGTGATTTCTGATGTCCTTTTTTCAAACCCTTTATTTTTATTTACAGCATGTTCTTTGCAGGAGAGTATTGAACTCTCAGCAGTTTCTCAGAAGTGTTATTGTTCTGATTATTATTGGTGACGTGTTCAAGGATTTGCCACCCATAGGACTTTTTTGGCACGTAACACGTTCACAAATACAGTTGTCACATTATTTGACACTTAAACTAATGTATTAATTCTGGCATAAAGCTATAAAAACTATTGCAGAACCTATATGTCATCTACTCCTCATGCTTAATTTAAAAAGGCTGTGCCAGAATCAATAGCTTTCACAGCAAACAATGCCTACATACATTTGAATGAACAGTTATTTAGTATTTCCTAAGTTACATTGTAGCCTACCGGGCGTGATGTTGTTTCATGTAGATCGTAAATTACAGTTTGGAATAAAAAGATGTTGGAGCTATTTTATAACTACTTAAAGTACTACTATATTAAATAATTGTATTATCCCCCTTTATCCACCACATTATTTAAACAATTAAAATGTATTCATTTTTCCATGTCCAACATTTTTTAATTATCATCATGTGCTTTATTTATTCAATAAAGATGAAAAATTAAATAACCAATGAATAAACTATTTGAGATGAATGTGTTTGTTTTATGAAATTGAGTGTTTAACATTTCAGATTTCTGTAATCTAACATTGTCAGTTTTATTCAATATTGGTTGGGTATAAGTGTTTTGCCTCTTAGTCAATGACCAGCCTCTCTTGCAGGCTCTATATTTTGGCCTCTGGCAAAGCCAAAAGCTAAAAAGATCCCAAGTGATCTTAAACCAAAGTGAAACACTCATATTAGAAGCCATTTTTGCAGAGCTGAAATAAGAGTGTGCTAGTCAACTGATTGAATTGAAGGCTTTTCAAAGTGCTTCCCCTGGGAACAAGGAGAGCAGTGGGGCTTGGAAGCTTTGTGTAAGCCTGTCAGTACCCAGCCTCCTGTCTGCCTGGACATTCGAGTAATACAGTCGATATATTCCTGTTTTCTCTTTTGCTTCAGGTTCTTCTTGAAGTTCTTTTTGAAATGCAACCAGAATTGCCTAAAGAATGCTGGGAATCCACGGGACATGCGCAGGTTCCAGGTGAGTACTGAGAATTATAAAAGAGTTTATTCCTAAAACTGTGTACATGACCAAAACACAACGGAGAAAAAAAAAAAAAAACGTAACTGCATGATGGTCAATCCCAATTGAACACAATAGAATTGAAGAATCTCAGATATCTTTTTTACCTATATTCACTTCGGTTTGACTAGACAGTCTTGGTTTCAAGACCTTTAACTGAACAAAACAGTTTAGTTTGAGAAATGACGGTGTACAAAAGATTAAAATAAAATTACATTCCCTCAGCTTCACAGAGAAGTGTTCTGAAAATGATACATACAAACACATTGTATTGTAACACATGGATTGTTGTAGTTCTTTAACAAGACTGCATACAGTACATGTGCATGACAGGCAGAAACGGCTGGGCCATACTCACGCCTCTGTTCCATGATTATACATTGACATGCCTAATTTATACTGCTAGGACCGGGTGCTGATTTTCATATGGTAATCTATTGCCACGTTATCTTCCTGTAGCCGTCAGTATCTGGTGCAAATGATTGGTTAGGGCACGAGAAAGGTTACCAATCAGTTGACTTCTTAAAGATGTTCTGTCAAAGTGGCTGGGCTTCACAGCGGTCAGGCTGAAAGCATGAAAACATGCATAATTACAAAAGGCTGTGTCAATTAGTTGCACCTTTGCATTCACAACGAGCAAATGATTTTCCCTGGAGCAGGAATTGCTCACAGGTATAAATAAATAAACTGTTGCCAGTATGAAGCCAACTAGGCCAAGTCTCTATATGCTTATCCAGAGCTACTAGAGAACAGTTTTTTGTTATTGTTTTAACATTGTCTTTCTATTTCTATATGTATTAATGTATTCATTCATTTTTTTTCCAGGAGTGTGCATATTAAAACAAAATCTTTATCCTGTTGTGATTCCACCATTGAAATGTGATCTCTTATCCTTTTTTTGCTTCGGATATGATCTGCATTGCAAGTGGCATGTATGAAGGGATTTGAGTATTAAGTCACTTCCCTTCACTCTTAGCTTTATCTTAATTGGGCCACAAAGGAGTCTTCTCTGTGCATCACATCTCACCATCTAACCATGCCTGAGTTTTTTCAAGGATTCTTTACACATTTGTTATAAAGAAATGTACCAAAGGAATGTGCATACACAGTTCTGCATAAGGCATGAAATAGGCGGTGCTATTAAAAAGCACTAAAAGTGCATGTATGAAGAAATCATTGTATTTCGAAGCACTGCAGAGAGAAAAGAGGAAGATGAGGGATACCAGTAAATAACAGGAAATTAATATTTTAGCACAGCCAAAAAGATTTGTAAATCTTAAAGATATACAACAGTCAAGTTTAAATTAAAGTTTTTTTTTTTTTAAAA
The DNA here is from genome assembly GCF_017654505.1 of Polyodon spathula. Lineage (NCBI taxonomy): Eukaryota > Metazoa > Chordata > Actinopteri > Acipenseriformes > Polyodontidae > Polyodon > Polyodon spathula. The sequence continues at coordinate 31,676,777 of NC_054545.1, read as the reverse complement.
GTTGAATAAGCACAAACAAAACAATTGTAATTCTGTAAACACAGAACTCCATACAATGCAACCCATTATTCAGTACTGTAGAGTAGAACTATATTTTGAAAGGTAAGTGCTTATGAAATGGCATTGCAGGTATAAAGGGGTAGCACTGTCCACGCATACGCTACATATATGTGCATTTCTTCATATCACTATAAACACTCATAAGCTCTTGCAGTAACACAATAGACATGCACAAGCATCCGTTAGTCCTCCACCCTCTGTTGAGACCATAACTTAGGTGACATGACACCTGCCAAAGGAAAATCACAAACAACATTTCACAAACCTTGACAATGCCTTCATTCAAGCTGTCTTCAAAAAATAAGGCAGCTCCCTCTGCGACCTGAAGCAACGATTGCCAAGTCTTGTCAAGCACTTCTCCTCTTGAGAGGCTGAGACCTCTTAAAGCTTTAGAGCAATTTAAATAAGAGCCTTAGCAATCGGCTGGGGAATTCAGCAAAATAAGTCCAAAACCTCTTCTGTAATGGTGCTGGGGGCTTGCGTTATTACAAGAGCAAATCTATTAGCACCTCACCATTGTTTTTGGCTCCTCAAGTGAGGCGATTTTTAATTAAATTAATCTGCATGTCAATCTATTGGTGATCAATCACAAGGGCCGGGGCCTTTCTGCACAGCGGCGCTCACATAGCTGACAGGCCCTGATAATGACAGAGGGAATAAATGAACAGAGTTAATTAGTCGACATAATAGGTGGATTAAAAAGGAGTTGGTGGATTGCAGCTCAGACTGTCAGCATGTGAGGAGGGAGCTACAACAGCAATTAACAAACGATTCTGATATTTGTTTATCAGAGGTCGTGTGAAAGAACATCACTTTATGGATTATAATGTTTTTATCCTTTTGCCTCTTGGAGGGGTTGGAGCAGGTCTCTGCTTGGATACCTTCCAAGGCCCTCAGTCCCAAGCTGGGAACGGGAAGACCGAACACAGTTAGCTTGCAAATGCTGACAAGGAGCGCAAACTCAAGTGTTTAATTAGTTGTGGCGCTAACTGACTAAGAGCTTTCTCATTTTTTTCAAGCAATCAGAAACTTTTTAAGCCATAGATATAATTGCACCATTATGATTATATTTCATTACTGTGCAATGTAGTTCCCCAGTGGGATTATAGCAATGTGCCTGTATTTGCCATCAATGCCCCCCATGCTGTAAATATTTTTTTTCTCAGTTTATTCGAATGAATATGTTTGCAGTTATTCTTTTTATCTTTTCCCACTAATTGATTTTTGTCTAGTTAATTTGGTCACTCTTTACTTGCAACCACATAGTGCCATTGTGTATTAAACTGAAGTTGCTCACTATTTATCATTTTTAGTTTTTGCCAGAAGGCACCAGGGAACCTCTTTGAATTAGTGCTGCTATACACAGTACTAAATTATGCTTTTTTTTCTCTTTGCAGGTTGTTGTTTCCACAACAGTAAACGTGGACGGCCATGTCCTCGCAGTCTCAGACAACATGTTTGTGCACAACAACTCAAAGCACGGGCGGAGGGCTCGGAGGCTTGATCCCTCGGAAGGTACGCCCTCTTATCTGGAACATGGTAGGCAGATCTTTTTCATTGGATTGCCTTGTCGGGTGATTGTGAGTTGAGACCTTGTTTCATGTGTGACCAGGAGTGAGTGAGGGAATGTATCACTGAAGACGAAAGTAATGGGTCCTGTACAGACCTCTTAACCCCTTACATAACCTCCAACCTTTTTAATGGAGCTGCTTATCCTGAAGCAAGCAATAATCAATCACCGTGTTTTTGTACCGATTAATAACAGCATCAATTGCAGTGGTGATTCCTTGTGTAAGGTGACACACTTGAGAGTTATTGATGAATCCAGGGCTTCAAGGGTTACTTTGGATGGAGTGATATACATCTTAATGTAAGGTATATATCCAGGGTTTATTTTACAAAACTGACCTGAGAAAGAAACACAACAATCCTAAATAATTTAAGAAAACTGAAATGCTATGACCTTAAAGGAAGAAGCCCATTTGCTGCTCATCTCTTTTGCCTGTTTGCTGTACCTGTTGGCTAACCAGTCACAACTTTGCCTTCAGGAACAGGGAAGAGAGCAATGTTTGTGCCACACAAAAAAAAAAGAAGATTACTGCAGATAATGCCGTTTTAAATGGCTTGATAGGTTCTGAAAACACTAGCAGGAGTCAGACGGCACTTCAATTATGTCTATTTGTTCCCTGTGGCAAAACACTCTGCTCTGAGAAAAACGATAGTGCAAAGACCCTGTCAGTTTGCATGCTCTAACACTTTATTATCTAATGATTTAATATGCAGCCAGGCAAAGCAATGTACATCGATCTGACAGGCTGCCATGGAGAAGTGACTAAATCACTTTGTGTAGCATTACAGCTAGCTAGCAGAACAGCTCACCTACTGCGCGGTGATACTGCCCTTATGCAGATTGCAGGCCCACCAGCGAAGGTGCTTGTCAGGCAGCTGACTGGAGACTGGTGGAAGGTTAATGTTGGAAAAGAAGTGGGAAACGGCCCTGATAAACAGACAGTGAATATGCTGAGACTTATCCTACATCCTGCAACCATCTGTTCAGCGATGCTTATGACAACTGCTCCTCAGTATCTGCTCCCCCTAATTAAGGTGATAACAAATAACCAATCTCCCTGCCATAGAAAACCAATGTCCTGCCTTCACATCTGGAGACGGCATGGTGGGGTCGTGATGTACGGCCTCCTGTTTGGGGTATTCACTTCATCCTCATTAGGAGGCTGTTTGGTCGAACTGCCTCAGACACAGCTCTTGAAAGGGGATGTGACAAATGCATTCATTAATAAGCTTCAAACCAGTACTTAACACGTACTGAGGATGTTTGACATTACAAGGTAGTGACCCATAATGACCATGTAGTTGCAGTGTGTGGCATTGAAAATGTGAGGTTGTCTCTTTCCACTTCTTTACAGACTTTTCTTAAACACTTAAGAATGACAGCTATTCCATTGGAATTCATATGGATTTTTTTTAAATGGTATTTCTTATGCTAACACAAAGTACAAAAGCAAAATACACCGTTGGCTAAGCATTAATAATTATATTAAAAACACTAAAATTGTCATTAATCTACTCAAAATCTATTTACATGTACACAAGGGCATTCTCTGGTTTAAGGTCGTTCTGCATTTGAAGGAAACAGTGATCGACTTTCAATACCACCTTTAATCACCTTTTAGTCATAACTTGACAGACCCATATTTCTAGGGTAAAAGAGTGCATAATTTCAGGAGAGTGGGATATGTTTTAAACACTATTGCTACACTTTAACATGAGGGCTGGGAGTGACAGTTTTAGAATTACAATTCAGTGCCAATTTATGTTTTTTTCAAGAAATGCTTTTATTACATCTTTTGCACAAATGTATTTTACACAAACATTTGCATTCTGTAATACTTTTTTTTTTTTTTTTTTAATAGAATATCTTAGACTTAGGGGTAGGTTTACTAAAGTGTTTTGTCTGTCACAATAGTTGCAAACCAGTTGCAAACAAGTCAGAAGTGTTTAATTTGAAATCTACTAGAAAAGTGCACCGCTATTTGCTACTTTTTAGGGAATGCTTTGTGGCAGCAGTTTTTCTTTGCTGTTCAACCTTAAATGAATATTTAATTATGGGCGTTCCTGCATAAATTCGCAAAAAAAAGGGGGATAGTGCAAATGAGTGTTCTCAAATTTTATAACGAGATGTACGAAAGCTGCTGGCAATTGTGACACTTACAATTGCATCAGTTTGCTAACAACTTTTGAAAGCATGTTTTAAACAATCGCAATTGTTGCTGGCATTTCCCAGCCTGCTTTTTCTCATGCGTTGCCAGTTCTGCTCAATGCATTTTTGAGGCGAACACCCAAGTACCTAATTTTTCCTAAAAGCAGGGTGTACTTACAAGCCTTGAAAACACATTTATATGACACTTCTGGTTTCCCCAATGTGTTGGGAGCAATAGACTACATACATGTGCTGCTAAACCTCTCCAGCTCATTCTGAGCATCTGTATAAGAATAGGAAAGACGCCTATTCTATTAATGAGCAGGTGGTTTGTAATTGTACAATTTAGCACTGCACCCCTGAATAACTTCAATGAAAACGGAAAGTATACACCTGGCTTATATGCTACTAATGATAATACAAATTCATGCTATAATGCAAAATTTGTTGCTGGTCCTTTAAAAACTGTGTTAACGAGAATTGACTATAATAATAATAATAATAATAATAATAATATAAAAATGCTAAAATCATTCAGTTTCAATTTTAAAAAATCTTTTATTCGCATTGTACACCAATGTGTACAGTGAAGCAGCATGATTTATTTTGTTACCATACCAGTTGCCTGTAGGCTAAAGTGAAAAGAAAGTGCACTAGGTGTTCATTTGATTTTACTGTACTGTATACTGTATAGGCGTACTGTAAAGATTTATATTTTTGTTAATAATGTAATGTGTAGCCTACCCAGTGTTATTTCAGCGCAATAACTGTGGGAACACGTTTGATCAGCAGCAGGTCCTGCATTTAACTTCTGCTTTGTCTGTTATAGTTCTTTTTTACTTTGCAGCTTTCATTTAAGCATGATTTGCTTACAATAGAGGGCCGCTGTCAGTGCCTTTTTCAGAGGTAAAATATGTCAGACAGGTCCTCTTCTCTCTGTGTTTTTGTTGCTCTGAAAAAGGGCATTTCAGATGCTCGAAGGATAAAAAACCACAAACAGACAAGCCATTTCCCCTGTGACAGATTGTCTTTAAAACTATGTATGCTTCATGAGGATAGACCTCCTTTAAATAGCACACATTTCCTCAGACAAAATGTCTTAACATTACGCCACCTTCTTTACAATTGACCAAATCTGTTTCTGAACTTGTGTTAGATGAAATTGCTTTAATAATCTCTAATGGCTTGTACAGATTATTCATAAACACATTTTCAGAACTAAACTGAGTTAAATCCAAATCCAATAACTTTCTTTTTTGGTATTCCAGGGATTTAAATACATTTTTTAGTATTTGTTACAGTAATAAAAAAAAATAAAGGATTTAAGGGGATAAAAAAAGGACATTCTTTTTTTTTTCAATATAAAGGCTTTGACTAGAAACAGCTGAGAAAGATGACTTGAAGTCAGTTATCGTACTAGACTCTAGATTAAGGATCATACCTTTTTTTTCTATAACCACGCCCAATTATTTCTTATCTGAAAAGCATGTGTTACGGGGTTTTAGACAGTAGCATCCTCCCATATATTTCAAATCTAGTCAGTAATATAAAGTTTTGGAAACAAAATCAATGTATAAAGTTGTTAGCATTACCATGTGGTCAGCAGTCTGGGGCTTAAAGCATTTTCAAACATGGCAAAAGAAGTATCCCTAGGCAAACAGCACCATCAGCTGCCCCTAGGAAGAGAATGGCAAAAGCTCCCATTTGGTCGTTCTGTTGTTTCCTTACACCGTCTGCGGAGTTGTACCGAACTGTATGTTTAAGCAATGTGTGTAGCAGATGGAGCAGAGGGAGGCACCAAAGTTTAATCCTATCAGATGGATTCTCGGTCGACCATCTGGTTAATCCGCACACAATTTCAGTGCCTGTAAAAAAATCGACTTAGGCCAAGATTAGCATCACAGATTGTTCCAGTACACTTGTTCATCTTTGGAGTTTATGATTCCCAAAGCCCTTCCAAATGGCATTACAGCTTGTCCTTCGATTCGGTATATAAAAAAAATACAAATAAATACTGCTTAATTTATCCTGGAGAGACTGGATTGCTTTCCTTAAGCACATTGCTGCATGTTCAGCATACTGTAGTTACATGTCAAGTGAAGTAGGTTTGGTATATATTAATTTGTTTAATAAAAGTTGTCCTTTTTTCATCTTCTTTCTAGTAAGCTAAAGTCTGTAATGTTAAAATAAAGCACATAATAATTCTCAGATATGAAAATAAATGTAGTGAAGGCCTCTGATTTGTTATGTTTTTCACACTATTCTGTATTTTTCACTAAACGTTAAAATACAGTTATATTACAGATTACCTGGTCATTACATACTATAGGTAAGTTTTACAAGTTTGGCTAAAGTCAAAGTTTCTCGAGTACAGCATGGACACTTCTACACTGTGTAGATCAGAATCACGACTGTGAGCTTCTTGTGATCCCATGCCTCTGTCAGTAATAATAAACTGTGTGATACAGAGGGTTATCAATGAAATAGCATTTTAAATCATACTGGTACTTAAATGAGTATATAACCATTTCAATAGAAAACATGTTAACTAAAGCTTCTGACACATTTTCAGCCTCTATTTGAGCAGTATATCGTATAAAAACCATTAAAACAAATGAACATTGAATATATTGGAGCTCTCTTTGTATGGCGTCCTGTCGTTGCCTCGCTCAATAGTCACACATAGTACTCTATTGAGCGCATGTCCCGTTCCTATATTATGTAGCAAATGTTTTGTTATTGCCGTCCTTTGTTGGTTTAAAGGCTACTCAAAAATACTTTTTGTTACTGTTTTTCCTTTTGTTATTTTTGTACCTGAGTGCTTTGCATTCTGACAATTGACCCTGCCAGCATTCACTGGTGTTGGTGGCTGTCTGTCAACGATATGACATAATAGCGGCACCAGGAAGGTTCCAATATGGTAGTGGCCTGTATTTCTAGCTGACAAAAAAATATAGGCCAAACACTTGACTTTTAAACAAAATTAGCACAGAGAGACACATTTGTTATGTATGCAGAGCATTTAGAGAGCCTGGTTAATTTGAGTACAGTTCAATTTTAAAAAAGTACCAGATTCAAATGTTACCAGCATATTTTTCCTGAACAGGCCACTTTTACTGTAAAGGGGCACAGGATTTTAAAAACTGTTAAAACCACTAACAATTTTGGCGTATTTATAGTTAATTCCAGCTGCACAGCTTTTTTTTATGCTGTTTCCTTTTCCATCCCTTCACTTCGTTTCTCAAATGTGCAGAATCACTCCCCTTTTCAGGGTGCAGTTGGAGCACCTGAGTCGAGACAGACTTCCTCTGAGCTCTCAAACCCCAATAAGCCATTCCCATCACAGAACCATATCACTCTTGTGTGGCCTTGCCCTTGTGGGTCAGTTGACCTCTCAAGGGAGTCTAAAAACTGTGAGGCTAAACATCAACTGCCCTTGTTCTGGTTTTTCCTCAATTAGAAAGGGTAAGCTTCAGCACTGCGGGTTAGTGCCCTAGGAAAAGATTTGCTCTGAAAGCAGATTCTGAACTTTTTCTGTTTGTTAACACCCCCCCCCCCCCTTTAGATAGAACAGTAGGTGCTGAGAACCTTTACACCTTTGTCTTATTAACTTTATATTACTACCTTCTGTAGTGGTATTGAAGAGAAGACACAGAAAGAGATTTAAAATATTCTAACCATTTCTGCTCAAGGAAGCTTGGCATGCATTGATCAGTACCCTCATGGGAGAGCCGTCTCAATTGTTCTTCTATCCTTGAACTGTGTATGAAAAGTGGCTTTGTTACTATGCGCTCCCAGCACTAGTATCGACATTAGTTAAGTCTGAGTTTACATTTATTTAAATTTAAACTTAATTTATTTCCAGTTCACCACATATTGAGAGAAATCTTAGGATAATGATGCCATTCCTTTATTTTTTTTTGGCTTTTGTTTTTGTGCTGCAGCGCACAGAACTTACTTTATGTTCGCGTGAATAAGCCTGTAATATATTGCGTGACAATGGAGAAAAAGCACTTGTGCATTAAGGCATTGCCGCAAGCACGTAAGCACATTTTTATTCTGTTCCTTTGAATCAGCCAGCATGGGGCATCCTGGCCCTTTTACATGGGTCAAGCTGGGTGATGCTGGGGCTGGAGTGACTGTGATCTCCTGGCTGGTCCCTTTCACTGGCAGCCCTTGGGGTCAGTAGGCTCAAACAGAGACTGCCTTTTTTTTAAATCCCCTTAATAGGACACTTTGCCCTCTCCATACCTGCTGCTGTTGATATAAAGAAACATGATATACCAAGACTTCGGGCTCAGGTTCTGGTCTGACCTATTGCAACAATGATGAGATGCTAAACCCACTACCATAGTGCCATCTGCTGTAGACACGCTTTGGGGCTGCTCTGCATGTCAATAGCTCAAATTCATTTAGCTTTATTATGCGATGGGCTGTACCTGGTAGAACACTGTACCAGCTTTTTTATCCCCCCTTGTGAGATACAAACTCGTACATATGTAAATGTCACGGAGAGACATGGTGCAGTTAAATCTCATCTCCTGTGACATCCACTAAACAGACAACTTTACCTGTTTATTGTGTATTTAAGCTGAAAGCTTTGCCTTATAACTCGTTTTTTTTTTTTTTGTTCACCCGAAGCAAATTGGAATTCTAGTAATTAGTCCGACCCAGCTTGCAAGGCGGCAATAGAATCTCGAGCCAAAGTTCAACATCCTGAAATGAAATTTAAACCAATTAATCTGTTAGATTTTTATCGCTTGTCCATGTTTTCTCAGCAATTCCCCCGGCTCGTGCCCTTTGATCGACTCTTGTAAGGACTCAAAATTGTCTGCCTGCTGCGAGCGAGATGGCAATGACATTTACACGGCTCTCGTAAAACAATCAGATCCATGAGGAACTCAAACAAGCGGGACACCGTAATATTTAATAAAAGTGTGTGTTTAATCACCAGAATTAGCATTCGGTGCCTCAGAGGGCCCCTGGGAGAGAGGGGTTTTATTGTCAACTGATCATTGTTATAACAAAGGGGAGCTGAATGATGTTTCTCAGTTTAACCCTCAGATTACTTAATTATACCAGGTGTCGAGCCAAGCCACTGGTAATTCTACCCTTAACAATCAAAGGTCCAGCGGAGCTCCTCCTAGAAGACACCCTGCTTTTTTTTTCTGATCTTAGTTATTATCTATCTGTTGTTAGCTTGCAGCATCATTTTCATAGCAAACTAAAGCCAGGCAACATTTCTCATAATGTTTTTTTTTTTTTTTCCTGGCAAGTGCTCGTTGTAGAACATAGTACACTACAGATATATCCTACTATACATACACATTAGAGCATACTGGACTAGAATGAAAGCACAGATATAAATAATGATGCTTTTCCCTATTCATTTTTGAACAATTATAATTGTAAGTGCTGATCTGTGTGGTTAGATTAATGATCGGATCAGCCTAAAAGTTTGCAACCACCTTTTACAATCGCTCAATATTTTATATCAGGCACAGAAAGGTTTCATTTTTAAAATGTCTCTTTCAGTTTTTCAGCAGTGATATTCAAATGTGCAGTATTATTCGGCCATATATTTCACTGTGAATATATGTGATGTATTACACCAAGACACCCTACAATGATAACTGTCTTCTTTATCAGGAACTCCATTACCAACATTTCCATCATTAAGTAAAACATTTATGAATAGGATAATAATGACTGGAATAGTTATTGGGTAAAATCGAACTAATTACTATATAATTACACTGCAGTTCATGTAATGTAAAGTGTGTGTATATAATTACAATGTAATACCTTTTTATTAATGTTACTGTTCTTTTGGTTTTGCAATGTAAATAAGCTGCAATTTGTGAAGCTCAATCAACGTGGAACCCAGTTTGATGTATTTATCTTTTAAAACAAAGTAATTTTATATTTACTGTATAAGGGATCCTCAGCCAGGTTTAACGGCAACACAATAAGGGGGCCTAAACTAAACAGGAGCTAATTTTCATAATCTAAACAGTGGCAGATCTTAATAACGCCACTTAACCTCTATATTAACACTGCTGGTGTTTTTCATTACTAGCTGCAATATAATGCAGTTGGCTGAGATTCACAGAAGATCAACTTTCTTAAGTATTAATACCATCTCTTGTTCTTGTGTTCCTTGGTTATTTACAGAGAGCTCTGTGGCTTTCTTATATCTTCCTACATTCAGACTGAGCACAAAAAAACAGGAAAGGTCACCCAGTGGTTTCAGGGTTCTCAAGCCCCCAGTATCATTGATAGAAGGTTTCTGTTTTGTTTTATATGTTTAAGAATATATATGCCTCTATACTGACAAAAGATGTTCTGTCTGTCTGTTTCCCCTTGTTCTTGCTGGACACAGCAACCCCATGCATCAAAGCCATCAGCCCCAGCGAGGGATGGACTACAGGAGGGGCCACAGTCATCATAATTGGAGATAATTTCTTTGATGGCTTGCAAGTCATCTTCGGTACCATGCTGGTCTGGAGTGAGGTGAGTTACGCTATGGTGTAGTTTTGAATCTGAAGGTACCAGAACTCCGCTCAAATAAAGATTTTCTTTAACAAGAATTATTATAGAAATTCACATTCTATTTGTATACTGAACTTCTAGTGACACACATAACAGGTCATGCAGCTGCGTTTGTGTTTTTCTCCACAGTCGTAGTTGATACACTGTTGCTGTCGCCTTCGTCAGCATCTTTGGCCTTCTTAAAGAAGGAGTTTGTAGTAGAATAAGTTATTTTTCATTGCATGAAGAGGACTACTGACTGAATCAGGGAGCTGTGGCATGTAACTTAGCTTACCTATTATGCGAGTTCCGGCTTGGCTACATCACTGCTGCCTATAGAAAATAGTCCCTGAACGGAGTTCCAGCACAATCTGGCACGTTCCAGCTCAACTACACCACTGATGCTGTACTAGATGGACTTGGAAGCTGTACTTATGAGGTTCTGACAACTGAAAATAACACAAAGTGGATCTAAACATGAAGAATACATAAGTTAAGGTAACTCTGATGTTTCATGCCCCTACTAAGTTGCTCTTGAAAGGCAAACCCATGGTATACAAAGAGAAGATTTTTTTTTTTCTTCTGAAAATAAAGCACTGACAGCAAATTTGCTTTGAAAAAGCTAGTGCTTCACAGCTAAACACCAGTCTAATGTGTGCTTTGTACCACAGCAGTAAGTATTAAGAGTGCCTGTAGTGCTACAGAACACAGCAGGACAGAAACATTAAAAATGCATGTGTTTCATCGGAACATCCGATGATTAAATAATACCAGCCTTTAACAAAATGTATAGATTTTTTTTTCTACTTTCATACCAGTATAATATTTAATTAAGACCTCAACATATAAACCAATTATTTGTGGCCATTTTTGGGGGATTTATTTATTTATTTATTTGTTTGTTTGTTTGTTTGTTTATTTGTTTATTTTTTTCAGCTATTCAGGCTGCAGCCAATAGTTTAGTGAGAAATTCGATGTGCATAGTGTAGGCTATAGAAATGTATAACTGATTGCAACTTAGATCTCATAAGCCTAGATTGCAACATTTTGATTGCAACTGATTGCAACATAGATCTCACATTTTTCTTAAGAAAGAATAAACTGGTACAACAGTTGTCATTTCTCTAAGACTATTAACAACCAATATCTGAAAATCAAGACTGTTCAAATATAAACAGTGATTTTTATTGATATATATATATATATATATATATATATATATATATATATATATATATATATATCTATATATATATATATATATATATATATATATATATATATATATATATATATATATATATATATATATATATATATATATATATATCATTGCTTGTGTCCAGTCCACACATATGGCAACAATTTCTTTCTGAACTGGACCCTCTAGCTGTTCCTGTGGCCCCCAAATGGGGAGCTTGCCTCACCTCACCTCCCTCCCTTTGTTCCTCCCTGGGGCCCACCCAGCTCCGAGTGTTAACAGAAGGGAACCCGGCTGAGGCAATATCCCTAGCCTCACTGTCAACTGGGACTAGATCTGACTTTCAGATACCCATTGTTAATAATGTGAGAAAAAGGCCTTCGATACCCATTATTAATATGATATAATATAATATATAATATAATATATATATATAAAATATATATATATAAATATCAAACACTGTAACAATAATTCTATATATTCCAGGATATATATCTCCTGCAATATAAGAGTTTATGTACTTAAAATAAATTATTTAAAATGATATTAAATGAAACACATTGGCTTTCAGTAATCCAATCTCTCAGGTGACTGTTGAAATTCTATATATTCTTTACTCACAGAAAATAATATTGCTGTTTTTATATATTTAAAATGTACTTCCCAAATGTGCAATAGAGTTTGGCATTGCAATTTTAAAAATATCAAGCAAAAGAAATATTACACATTTGACAGCATTATTCTGTGCAGACGGTGCTGGAGTGAAATACTAGAGTGGACAGCATGTTTCCAATTAGAGCTGGAGGTTGTTCTTGGTGCAGGAATGTTTATCTGGCATTAGAGGATGTAGAGGAGCTGATAAGAAGTGTTTTGGCTGCTCCGATATTTATCACTGGGTGTGTAGATAACAATCAGTCAGTCTAATGAACAGATCCCTGCATGCGGTTATTTTTCTTCAGTCATTCTGTGTTGTTTTTCATCTGCTGTGTGACTACAGGTGTCTTATAACACCCATGCTTACAGAATAAAATTAGAATAATAGAATAACACATACTGTACAGCAGTTGAACCCAGGGATATTTTGCACATATACTTCAGCAAATATTCAGAGAAAAAGAAAGAAAAGAAGCCTCTTAGAGGGAACGCACACACACACATAATCGCTTGGAATAAATATTGTCAAGAGCTCTGCAGAGCATAATGTAAAGAGTTTCTTTAGTTTTTGTTTTTTTGTTTTTTTTTAGTGACTTGACAAGTTAATTCTGTTTTCTTTATGAAGCTTTTGATGAAGAGCAGCTGTGATGACTGTGCTGGCAGGTTTGCGAGGCTCCTGACTGCTGTTATTGTGGCTTCTCTGTTCCTCCTCCAGCTCATCACTCCCCATGCGATTCGAGTGCAAACCCCACCGAGGCACATCCCCGGGGTGGTGGAAGTCACACTGTCCTACAAGTCCAAACAGTTCTGCAAAGGGACCCCTGGGAGGTTCATCTACACAGGTAAGCAAGCACACACACTTCATTATACTCTAATGAAGAGATGCCAGGCTGGCTGTTGTGTCACTGCAATTAAGATTTAAAAAAAATGTGCTGTGGTTCTGCTGTGCAATGCAAAACAAGTGGACTAATATAGATGATCTGTTCAAAATACTGCAGTGTTAGTACTGAAATGTATTTATTTATTTATTTATCTATTTATATAACCTGTGTACCCTTCAGATAAAGTCATCTAGTCTTCATTGGGCTCCCATGGAGCGCAGGGCGAGTAGCCTCATAAATTTAAAATAGGAGAGGAAAAAGCCTGGTAGTGGAGGAATAATATACTGAAAGATATACCACTGTACTTGAGGCTCCTACTGTGGAATTCCACACATTTCCTTTTTACCAGAGGTTAACATGAAGCACAGGGTTCTCACAGGCAGTAACATCCTGTATATTGCAAAGATAAGGGTAATACGAAATGTGTCTTTTTTTTATGGGGGGGGGGGGGGTTCGTGAGACATGAGCTCTTGTGCCGTTTAGGGTTTTATCGGTAGGGACAAGGGAGATGAATAATATGCCTTAGTGAACAGAAGGATTGGTATAGAATTGCAATAATACAGTACAGCTTATGATGCAAGCAGGACACCAGTGCTGCTGGTTAATATAACTGCAATGTTTATGAAAGCAGCTGTTGACTTTTAAAAACTATTCCATACAAACAGGTCACTGTAGTGTTGGATAGTAGATACAACAGCAACTAAAATTATACATGATTAAGCAATGGCCTATTTTTTAAATAATATTGCTAAACTGAATTTTTGAAATAAAAAGTGCTGGATGCAAGTCAATTAACTGCAGGGTTTACCATATCTGTGCTGTAATTTCACACTTATTGTTTTAATAGCATCTATTAGAAAGAAAGCTAAATAGGAGTAAATATTAGTTCAGGATAACTGCAGCATGTGCATCATTAGAGGATTGTAACTACAAATGCAGGAGTAGGACGCATTTAGACCAGGAAAACAAGTCCAACTCCTGCAAGCCTCCAATTTTGAAGCCATTTTAAACAATTACATCTTCAGCAAATGTTCTGTTTCCAGTGAAGACTCCTCCACCTTTCCCACACAGCACAAACCAAATACCAATTCAAGATCAAGTCCTCTTTGCGCCTACAACTAACTTTGTTTCATCTATTTAAAAATTATAAGCATGGCCCTGGAGCAAAAATTTGTTTGTAATAAGTTTCATTCTACATAATAGAGGAAAGTGGCTCCAAACCTTTTAGCAGAGGTCTCACACTGAGTGGAAGAAATCCCAGACCAATTTAAGGAGCTCTGTAATGAGCCAGAGCCTTTTGCAAGCGAACACCAGAGAAATAATAGCTAGAAAATTTTTTGTGTTACTGTGTGAGCAATTCTTATATCTTACCTGGCAGCGCTAGACTTGAGGAACAAAGATATTTAATGATAGCCGGTAAAATCGCAGTTTAATCTGTGAAAATGGTTTGTTTTCTTTGAGCCTCACATGGATAACCAAATCACACAGTGGAGAAAAACATAATCATTTCTATCTAACACAAGCTATTTTACTGAATTGATCTTGGGTGTGCGGGGGTCTACCTTCCAGATGCATTATTGATTGGTTTCTACATCTGGTTTCTACACCTTCATTGAGTAGAAACAGTCCCACTGTCTAATTAAAAGAATTCTGAAAACAGAACTCCCAGTGTGCAGAGTGAACTGTTGTGGAGAGGAGTTTTTACATATTATGTATTGGCATATGTACTGGGAGCACTTTAAAATAATGGCTGCAACTATGATTAACCTCTGAATAGCTTCTGCAATGGGACAGAAGCTTAATGTAGATTTGTTTTACTGCTACGATATGTACACCCTCAGTCAATACAATACCACAATATTTTTTTTATATATATATTTTTTGATATTCAAAAAATGATTCTCACAAGGAATTATATTCCCCTTCTTACACAATCTTCACTTCACCACATAGTCTTGGGTATTCAGTGCGGCTAACCGTCTTCAAGCTACAGAAAATATGGATTTATTGTGAGACAGATCCCTAAAGGCTTCTAGTGTGTGGTGGGAGGGGCGGCTATTACTGTCAATGTGCGGACAAAAAAAAAAGGACCAAAATATTTTATTTGTTGTCGACTTTCACCCTGTGTGGAGTTTTGTCTGACTGGAGATAAAAATAGTAAATAAAAAATATAGTTAGAGTCAATAAGAAGTCCCCACAAATATAGGAATGCAAACATGTGTGTGTGCTTGCATGTGTGTGCATGTACTGTACATGATACAACCCATCCAGTGAGACTTGCTGGCCTAGCCTTGCATGTTAACTCTGCCAGAATTTTCTAGTAGAGAGAACACAAGACCAGCTCCTGGCAACGCAGTGCAGGAAGTGACCCGGATAGATGTTATGATACAGTTACATTCCGCAGAAACATTCCAGTGTGGAAGAGGCTACTTTCACTGTGTACTGCACTGGATCAGTGTGGTGTTCTGGAACATATTACAAAACCACAGAGGCCAAAACTTTTCTTACAGGAATTAGGTCTCATTCTATTGGCTCAGAAACAGTTGCAAGTGTTTTTTATGCTTCTGCTGTTGGAAACAGAATGTATTGTTTGGAGCAGTTGTTTGGGGGTATAAGAGGTGGAGGAAAGGGGGTTCGGTCGGTCAGTTCTGCTAAAAGTAGTCAGGCATAGCTTCCTTGTCTGCCCCTCTCTCTAATTAGACAGTGTTATGGTGGTCAGGTCTCATTTAGAAGAAATTATTTTGAATCATCATTCAACAAAACATCCCTCCAGGCTACCTGGCTGTAAACGGACTTGTCTGGCTGATAAGTGTTTTCTGTAGCAGAGGGAGATGACCTTTGACATGTTCATTTGGCAATTTCTTCAACATGTGAGTTACGAAACTTAATCCTGGCCATAGTTACCTCATTCAAGTCAAAGTCACGTATTCTCTATTTATAAAACTAACTGCCAAATAAAAGAGGAGATTGAACAGCCAATAACTTTTTTTTTTTTTTTTTTTTTTATGAATAATGAAATATTCACAGAATATATCATCCAACACATAAATTAGACAGTTTTTTTTTTTTTTTAAATTAAAGATGCATATGTTTTTTCAAAATATTATTAAAGCAAAGAGGAGCAGTTCAGGTTTTGTCAATTAGAAATGATCAGAGTGTGCGTATTAAAAAACAGATCCATTAACAGGAGGGATTGTAAAGAGACTGTCCTGTACGTGCAGGGAATCTTTTCCCTTGACCTGTACGAACCCACCAAGAGTTGATCCTTTGCATTCTTATGCTATTATACTGTATACATGAGAAAGCTGATTTGAGATGGTATTGCATTCTAACAGTAATATTGTAATCAGTCAAACTCGTACCCCCACTCTCCCCACACTTTAAAACAGGAACACTGGACACTAGTAACTCAACAAGGTAAATAGCATCAGTTTAAGGGAATTCTCATTGCAGCACACCTGATATTACTGGATGCCTGGATTGCCTGATGCCTCACAAAACATGCAATAAAATAATAAAATAAAATGAAGTACTGGGTTTGGGTTTTTTGACATGCCCTAGCGCTATGTCTGGCATAAGCAGTCTGGTCATCTGGTTTACTGTGCAGATTTGGCTTGTTCTTCCAGCCATTTGGTGACTGTGTGGATGGACCAGTAGGAGCCAATGAATTGCACAATGCTGGTATAAACAGGTGCCAGATGGTGGCCTTTTCAAAATTAGCTTACTGCCCCATCATATAACGAACAGTACCACTATGCATTGCATTTTGTGATGATTTGCTAACCGGTTGTGCAATGAGTGGTTTCATCTTGTTATCTCATGGATTCGGTAGTCAGAAGAAAGTGGAGGATTGTGCATTGTCATGCAAACTATAGCGATGCTTCTCCCTGCTGGGTCCGGTGACCATTGGTCTGCTGAGATTTGAACTGATGAGAGATTTCCTACTTGGTTTTCCAACCAGGTTCCATTTGGCATCTCCCAGGGTCCAGTTGCCAATGGGTACTAATCATAGACAATTTGCATAAGTCAGTGGCAGCTGGCAATGGATTTAGACAGGGACAGCTGGTGAAACTAATCAGCTGCTACTGGAAACTACAATAGCAATGAAAGCTAATTAAATAAACCAAGTACCAATGCTGCAATGTTCCAAACCAATCGATTCGTCCGTGGGATACCTGTACTTTTACTCACAGCCAAACAAGCCAAACTAGTTCAATCCACTGATATCTGTATTCAGCTGTGGTGATTGGGATTTAAAAAAAAATATTTATTGACACTGCAAGTCAAGTCATTTTTACATTTTTATTGAATGTTAGTACAGCTCAAAAATGGTTGACAAAAAGTTTGAATATGTTACAGTTTTAAACTTTTGTTGTACTACATTATAGTGTCCGTTTTTTCTTTTCAGTTCAAGCACACAGTACAGTACACTACGCTGCTGTTCTTTTTTTTTTCCTCCGCACAGTACACAATTAAATCTGCACTTCAAACGAACCTGCTCACAGCACAGTGCTTATACGCAATTAATTATTTACATTGCATAGATGCAGTACACGATCAACAGAGAAAAAAATCAAACGTACACAGGCTGGGGTTTGTAAATAAGTTTTAGAATAGGGAAGCGGTTGACGAGAGACAGGCAGGCTGTCAGGACGAATCGAGGTGCCTCAGTGGAGCCTTCAGTCTGCCTCCCTATGGGAGCAGCAGCGACTGTAAACTCTCCTGCTGAGCAGCCTTGAACAAAGCCACTAGATCTGAAGAGCAGCCCAAAAACAAGACCCAATCAGCAGCTATGCAAACTATGTGTGGCAATGGATCGCTGATGCAGTGCTGTGCATAGACCCATTTTTATCAAATGCATTTTCATTCAAAATATATTGTAGATACACCCCATACTAATATATAATTGATGCACAGTGATTGTATAGCTGGCAGTTTGTTGCCTAGTATCTGATTTAAATGAAAGATAGAAATTATGCATGCTACATAGTAGCGTTCTGTTATATTTTCTTTCCCTTGTGTGTGTGTGTGTGTGTGTGTGTGTGTGTGTGTGTGTGTGTGTGTGTGTGTGTGTGTCTCTGTTCAGAGGAAATGGTTGATCCCATGTTAACTCTTGTGAAGTTAAACATCCAAAATCAAAACGAGAATTTCATTCAGATTCCTTTCAAAAGAAGCACGCTGTAACTGATTAGATAGGGAGGATAATACTCTACATTTAAAAATGCATCACTCACATAAGGAAGGCATAAAATGTAATGGAGAGAGGCAGCAATTTATATGAGAAACTATAACACTGTAATAAGTTTCAGTTCAGTAATTCTAATGTAATTATGCAGGGGTTAGAACATCATTTCCCATTGAAAATCAATCAGTAGCCATATTAAACCCTAATCAATGTGAATTCATCAAGGACATGCATTCTGTAAAAAAGGCTCAGATGGAAGTTGACTTTGTTTTTTCCCTCTTTGGGCTCAGTTATCAGTGACAGGTAATGCACATTCAATACTGTATAAATTGTCAGTAAGTTTGCAGTTCTTCACTGCAATTTGTTTTTTAATTCTGGGACTTCATTTTCATGTTTGGTATTACCTTTCCTGAACTGCCATCCATATTATTTATTAGGCACTCTGTCCTGACATATTTTACATGAACCAGAGTTATAATGCAATCTGCCAATGAAACCCTTAAAGACCTTTGTGCTTCTAATAGATTGGAGGCCATGATGAATGGGCTTCTGTGTTCAGTAGTCAATTTATCCCTGTTCTAAATTCAACCTTCTCCTCTTAGCAATACAGTCAGCAGCCAATATTAAAATACTCTGTTGGATCAAATTATAGGTTTTTTTTTGTTTGTTTCTTATGTCCATACGGTGATTAAGTATTTATGAAATATTGTTCACTCTTGAAGTGTCTGTTCCGAAGGAATTAGAAAACCCAGAGGTTTGCAACTGCACTGTACGGAAAAAAAAGATACTGTAGCAGAAGTCAATTAAAAGGGATTTTTTAATTTTAAGAACCTGCCACTCAACCAAGATGTACATATTTTGACATATCTCTAGATTCATGCTAAGTTTGTACATAAGAGAAAATGCAGACTATTCATGACTCCTCTTGAATAATAGTGTGAAATGTACCTGTCATTGTAGGAATTCCCTACTTGTTAAGTAAAGCCTTGATGGAAAGTGTTACTGTCCTCCTAGGCTTCTTCAGGCTTACATAGGATCCTTCTTAACAAAAACTAGCACACTCAAGTCAGCCCAAATACTTAATGCAGCAACAATACATAGAACCAAAAAAGAGAGGCTTAGTTGCGGTCAGATATTATTATAATGCAGTCTTATACCCTTATCTCAAATCTGTTCTAGGATTCTTTTTTTTAAGGTATTGCCCTTTCATTTTTATTTCACTTCCTTGCTTTTCTTATAATGTGTTTAAGGAAAAAGAAAAAAAAAATGCAAGGCTAAAAACAACATTAAAATGAAAAGTTGCACTGGTAAAGTTAACCGATTTGTTATATTTATGTATTTTGAGACATTTATTTTTCCTTCGTAAATGGTGCTCAATTTGGCCGATCAGATTTTCCAAATAAAAGTAATCACTGAGTTTATGGAAAATCTGATATGGAAAGGTATTGATCTCGGATGGTGGGGGTTGGAAAAAATAACACAACTCATCTATAATAAGGAGAAAAATGAAGCAATAATTCAAGGGTATTGAACGGCCCGTGGCTGCTGGTATTGATCCAGCATTACAGTGAGATCACACCTGGGTTACACCAACAAAACAAAACAGAAAAAAGCACACACAACATTCCTGTGCTCATTATTTCACTGATACTATCGGTTCTTTACAAAGCCCAGCAATGCTTGTTAAACTAGGAGACTCAAAACCAATTACAAAACACACTGTCCTTAAAGCTGCAGAACCACTGCCACAAATGTCCCTCCACTCTCCTTCTTTAAGGAAGGCTAGTGACCCAGCTCTGTTCTCAAACGCTGATTCCCTGATCCATACAAATCCTGAATTACTCCCGGTTGAATCGCAATTAGGTCAGGGCATAATTCACAATATCGAAATGCCAAAAAACCTTGTTAGTGTTAAAAAAAACAAATGCTTGTAATCCTATCCACGTAGACCTGGCATAAGGTTCTTCCAAAAACTATACATTGAAAGTGGCAAGTTGCTTGTTTATCTTTGCACACATACAGTATTTCCTATTAGCATTAGGTGTTTTTTTTTTTTTTTAATTCCTTTGTTACAATTTGACCTCTGTGTTTTTCACAGTCAAAGCAAATGCCCTGGTTATTACCTGCATACCTTAACAAAATATTTTTTAAAAATGTCAACCCTTTGGGCTTTTATTTTTTATGTTATTTGGACTTTACTGAAGGGCTCCCTTCCTTGTAGCCCCGCTTGCCTTGTGCTTCTCCTTTTGGTCATTATTTTGAGTTATGAGCCCCAGAGGATTGTTGCTTCATGAAATTTCTATGAGCATTGATCTGTGGGATTGCACAGAATCCTTGAAATAGTTATTTCTGTAAAAATTTGCTTTATTATTGCTGGTAAGTTGCATACACATTGACTTTTGCCAATAACGACGTGAAAGAAAAAAAAATGCACCAGTTGTTTGCTGTTAATAAGACTGCAGGGTGTTTTATTGATTTAGATTGAATAGTTTTCTGTTTAAAGTACACAGAGCTAACACTATATCTGTATCTTACCATACATGTATAACCGTCATTTTTCAGGTCTCATATTTTCCTTTATAAACGATGTACACTGAATTACATTTACTTATCATTCCTTCCAGATATTTCAATGCTAAACTTCTGCCACATCACATACGGGAATGTAAAGACATTGTAAACATTGTAAACCATCACAGACTTTCTTCATTGCTCTGAAATCCTTTGTGTTGATTAAAGTAGTAGACTTAAACTGGAAATTCTGCAGCTCTGAAGTTCGTTCTCCCTTCACAGTGTTGTATCTTTTTTCACCGCGTCCTAATCTCTGCAGGACATAATCTTCAGAACCTCTTTTTCCTGCTATTTTCATCTGAAAACCATTAATGGAGGACCAGAGAGGCCCACAAACCGCAATTTTCACTTAGGTTTCCCAATTTGAAATTGATGAGAAAAGACAACAATAAAACAGTTAAAAAAAAAAAAAAAAAATCTGTCCGGCTATAAATATCCCCCTGTGGTTTACAGTTCCACATTTGACAAGAGTCAAAGTGAAGTTGACAGGTTCGGGCCCAGATCACCGATTTCACTTCCCTTTTATCTGAGCCAGTTATTTAAAAAAAAAAGCAAAAAGCAAAAAGATTAAAAATAAACTTGACAGAATAAAAACTAAAGGCTTTAGCTATTTAACTTTTTTAAAACCTTTTGACAAAAAATAAATAAATGCTGCATTTACTTTACTTTTTTAAATCTTGGAAATGATATATATTATAATTGTATATATATTATATAATATATATATATATATATATTTGTATATATGTATATATGTGTGTGTGTGTGTGTGTGTGTGTGTGTGTGTGTGCATTTCTTTAACTACATGAAGATATAGTATTTAAGGTATATCTTATCCAGTGTCTCTGAAGGGAGTGCAATACATTATCATTTCAGCTTTCACATAAAAAAATCTGTCGCTTTAGTAATCAGCTCAGCCTGGCTATAGAACCGCTATCTACACACCACACACAAACACACACTCACACACAATACCATACAGATTAGCAAATTTGACCTTTTTTTCTCAAAAGAGGCCACTACAGTACTTAAGAAATGACACCCCAGGTCACAGTGTACTTATTTATGTGAAGTTGTTTATACAGCACAAAGCGATCCCCTCAAGCAGTGTTGATTTTGGCCAGGGTTCTGGAGTTTGTACCTCTTCTTTGATAAGTGCTGTAGGATCTCTGTAAAATAAAGCAGGTCTAAGATATACATCTCATCAAGTTTACCAATCCTATGTTAATGCATCAGCTAGAATAAGGACCAAGGTCCATCCACATACAGTATTACTGCATGCTTGATCCTGTTTCTGTTTTGTCTGGAGGTACTCACCTTTTACTCATCTCAGAAAACAAAAGGCTGTGCTCAACTGAGGCGTTGTGTTGTGTTGTGTTGTGTTGTGTTGTGTTGTGTTGTGCTCTCTCTCTCTCTCTCTCTCTCTCTCTCTCTCTCTCTCTCTCTCTCTCTCTCTCTCTCTCTCTCTCTCTCTCTCTCCTGCTCGTAAATATATATTATCTGCTCGGCTAGTGAAAAGATTGTGCAGAATCTAAAAATCGATAGCAACGCGGAGATTAAACCGATCCTGACATCTAAAACTGCAGCCCTGCGTTTACACACTGACCACTGCAATCCATCTCAATATCACTACTTTAATGTGTGCTTGTACAAGGCCGGCCAATCGCCTGGCTCATTATTACACAGGCACTAGCTCATCAAAGCATTATAGGTCAGTGGTGTTTATGCAGTGTCCATAATTACAGGAAGTAATGTGAGCTACAGGAGTCAAGCGGCGTGGACATTTAAATACAACCAACACAACGCGTACAACGGTAAGAGGGTATTACGCTGTTGCGATTGCAACTGACAGTATTTGTCTCCCCTGTGTTTGAGTCTTCCAGTAAACCATGTCTTACTTCATGACCTTTTCATTCCTGAGTTGGCTCGACAGAAATAAGCTACAAGCCGGCGAACAGGCGAAAATGCTTGCTCGGAAAATCCGAGCATGATTAAAAACAAGATGTGTTAAATCAATGCCGTTTATCGCCTGCCTGTTCCTGGCAAGCACTGCAATGAACTCATTGTCAGACAAACGAGATGATATAAGTGCAGTGTCACAGTGCTCACTGGGGTGTGAGGGCAGTGAGTCATGTAGTTATCAGGCAGGGCGTTGTATCATTGTTGATGGCATTATTATAGGTGCTGCATTGCAGAACAGCAAAGCTGTTGTCATAATTGACTAACACTAGTAGAAACACGGTACTGGCTCCAGGAGATTCTCAAATAGCATGCAAGCAGAGCAGAGGTGCAGGTTAGAATCCTTATCTGTGAATACAGTGATGGTTTTAGAGTAGTTAGATTGCCTGCCTTTGCAGCATTTTAAAATGATACCACTTATTTCTGAAAGGGGAAACAAAAATTATCAATAAAGTAAACATCCCTAAATGGTTGTGTAGAAGCTCTTATGCTATGAGCATAAACTTCTTTCTAATTAGTTTTGTGAAATTAATTTTTTGTGTGTGTGTTTTAGTTTATTACATTTTGAGAGGAAAAAAGCAGGGGTCGGGGGAGTGGGGAGGGAGTGTTTTTTTTTTTCTTTTTCCTGGTGTGAAATATTATTAAATCTGTCTGAAGGTAAGACAATATTCCAGGGCAGGTTTTGCAGTAGTGTACAGGTACATGTGCTCATTTGTAATCAGAGACTGTGCTTGAGTGTGACTTTAATGTGGTGGGGACATACAGAACCAATTTGTTTTTAGAAACTGCTTCCCTTGGGAAGCCTGACTGGCAACAATTTAAACAGACCTCACTGAGGACATCCAGGTACATTCACAATACTGAAAGCAGTCGAGCCGTAGATTCAAAACTGAGTATTAACACAATGCAGTACCTGTAAGGGAATCAGACGCCCTCTCGATCTCACTCCATCAGGAGATTACTTTAGATTTACTTTATTACTTTTAGAGTTTTTTTTCTAGAAATACAGAACCAGGGATGGAAATTTAATAGCAATTTCACCCATTCTAGGTTTTGCTGCAAGCTTGGTTAGCCACGTATAGGTAACAAGCTCAGGTGTGTGTTATTAAACACATAGAAAAAATGGATCAAACAGGAATCTGGTGTTCATTCCAGCAGAATTGTTCACCGCTTTGGAATGTGCCCAGGTTCAAGCCTTGATGTTCAACAAAGCAGTAAAAAATCATACAGAGGGCTAAAATATCAAGTAACTTCTCTCAGGGTAATTAGCAATTAGGTATGAGCTCAATAGACTTTTACTAACTGACAGAGGTTCCTAATAACTAGCTGAGGAAAACAAATAGAAGAATATGGGGACTGAACACATATTAGGAATACGGAGGCATGCTTGACTGTGCTTGTAAGACACGCAGTACATTTCATTGAATGGAAATTGTGAGCATATTAAGTAATTGTTAGGATGACAGATTAAAAAGGGGAAATTCCTGAATGGAGCAAAGTCATAATGTAGAAGAATGCATTTTTTTTTAAATTTATTTTGTTTATTATGTATTTTAAAAGTCATGAAAAAAAAAGCTGTCATTTTTACCAGCCATTTATGTCATTTACAAAAAAAAATAAAAAAAAATTGTCCACAGCGCTGTATTGATTTAACAAAACACTGGGTGCAAATGAGTCTGAACCCACTATGGAAACAAAATGAAGAGAGGGAGAATGAATTACTGCCTTCCCGACTCCCATCGAGTGCCTCAACACTGACACCCATATCTACAGTTTATTTATTTTTCTTTAAATAACAATGTTAAGACATGCCTTATTCAATTAATTTTGCAGCACTTGAATGCCTTCCCTTCAATCTTGCATGCTGTACAACACCCCTGAGCTGTGAGCTCCGTATGATATTTCAACAAGTTCTTTTAATTGCTTATATTAAGTGTCGATCATACTGCTACACTTGGCAGTGAGTCTGGGAAACAAATTCCTCTCACAATCACATCAGACAATCTTTTGATTAACAATCGAAGCATTGTTGGCACAAAATAGATTCATTATCTTTAATTAAAGATGTACTTGCAGACACAAAGGAGAAAAAAAAGAAACAGGGTTTTTTTTTTTATTTTATTTTTTTTATCAAACAGTTACAGTGCACATAGAACTAATATGGCATATACCCTAGCTATTTTATATACTGTATTATAGCAGTGTTAATACAGTCATGCTCCATTTAAATTTTTGTAAATGTCTTGCCTGGTGTAATTATGTTTTGTATGTGCCATTTATATTTGTTATCAAGTTTCTTATTATATATATATATATATATATATTATATATATATATATATATATATATATATATATCTATATATATATATATATATATATATATATATATATGGCTAATTAATTTCTAATACACTTTCAGTCTCTTGATGCATACAGATGCTTTCTTACAAACAGCTTTTGGAAATCATTGAATTATTTCTCAAACGGAAAATGAATAGGAATATATAAGTAAATAATGTGGAAATGGAGTATGTTAGTATGGATATACAGTACATTTCAGATCTTTTTTTTTAAAATGCCGCCAGTATTGTACCAGGGCATATGGGACTGATTTATAATGCAGAAGTTCAGAGATTTAATTGGGGCACATCTTAGAAGCAATCAACCTGTACATTGAAGAATGTTAGTGTTGTCTCATATACAACTTTGATGTCCTGCACTGTAATGTGTTCCCTGCACACAGCTTTTCCACCAAGAAAATATCTTTATTCTAGATCATTGTAATTCAAGCAATATTATTTTTCTGGAGGTTTTATGCTATATGGCACAAGCAGTATAAGTGAATTAATTGCGTAGGAAACTTACTCCACACAATTGAATATATTTAATAATAATAATAATAATAATAATAATAATAATAATAATAATAATAATAATAATAATAATTTGAGTAATTAAAAAAAAATTTATATATGTACCCACACACACACACACACACACACACACACACACACACACACCATATATATATATATATATATATATATATATATATATAATATATATATGTATACTTGACTGCTTTTTTATTGTAATCATAGAACTGTTACCATCGTGGACAGTGTTACAGTCGTTAATGGGGACCAAAAAAAAAAAAAATGAATACAGCTTTTAACAGAATATTTTGGAACGTTATACTTTGGTAATAGATATTTGACCATTTTACTATACTTCTCTTGCATTAAAAAGTAGGTACCTGTCACTCTGTGGTTTTAAGCATGATTCTCATTTCATGAATGACTGGCAGCCTTTTAGATTTACAAAGTTGACAAGTTAAAGAGTTTATTGATGTAATTGCAGCACTAAATTTACTGTTTCAAAGTAAATGTCCTTTCAAATCCCCAGATTATCATATCTGCATTTTATTCTTACTTTGCAAATTAGGGCAATCTACTTTCATAGGAATATGAAGGACTTCCATTAGCAAGATTGTGTGTCTGTATATATATATATATATATATATATATATATATATATATATATATATATATATATATATATATATCCAAGAACTATAGTAGTGTATCTTAAGGTATCTTATATAGTATAGTGGGGTGTATCACACCACACATATATTATATATATTATATATATATCATATATATATATATATATATATATATATATATATACACACAGTGCCTATAGAAAGTCTACACTCCCTTGAACTTTACTCACAATTTGTTGTGTCAGTTTCATGCATTTCATGCATTTAAATGAGTATTTTTTCCATTTATCTACACTCCATACTCCAAACTGTTAAGGGGAAAAAAGTTTTTATTGAGAAAAAATATATGTAATTAAAAATACTAAACTGAAAAATCATAATGGATAAGTCTCCACCCCCCTGAGTTAATACTTGGAGGAAGCACCTTTGGCAGCAATTACAGCTGTGAGTCTGTTGGATAGGTCTCTACCAACTTTGCACACCTAGATTTCACAATATTTGACCATTCTTCTTTACAGAACTGTTCAACCTTTGTCAAGTTCCTTGGGGAGCATTGATGGACAGTAATCTTCCAAGTCATGCCACAGATTTTTGATTGGATTTAGGTTGGGGCTCTGACTGGGCCATTCAAGGACTTTTACCTTTTTGTACCTTAGCCACTCCAATGTAGCTTTGGCTGTGTGCTTTGGGTTGTTGTCATGCTGAAAGGTGAACTTCCGTCCCAGTTTCAGCTTTCTTGCAGCGGGCAGCAGGTTTTCCTTAAAGACTTCTCTGTACTATGCTTCATTCATTTTCCCTTCATCCTGACAAGTGCCCCAGTCCCTGCCGAAGAGAAACATCCCTGTAACATGCACAGTAGGGATGATGTTCTTTGGATGATGTGCTGTGTTGGGTTTGCGCCAAACATAACGCTTTGCATTTAGGCTAAAAAGTTCCATTTTAGTTTCGTCATACCACAAAACTTTTTGCCACATGGCTACAGAATCTTCTGAGTGATTTTTTGCATACTTCAAACGGGATTCAAGGTGGGCTTTCTTGAGTAATGGCTTCCTTCTTGCCACCCTGCCATCCAGTTTGGAGGGACGGCCTGATCTAGGCAGGGTCTCGGTGGTGCCATAAACCTTCCACTTCTTAATAATCGTCTTGACCGTGCTCCAAGGGATATTCAAGGCCTTTGATATTTTGTTATACCCATCTCTTGATCTGTGCCTTTCAACAACTTTGTCCCGGAGTTCTTTTGAAAGCGCCTTGGTGCTCATGGTTTAGTCTTTGCTTTGAAATGCACTACCCAGCAGAGGGAACCTAGAGGAACTCAGTTGTTTCAATCACACATCCAGATATAACAGAACACACAAACACACCAATAGCAAAAAATATTTCTACAGTTTCTATTCTACAGTATCTTAGTTAAAAACACATACATACTGTTCTGTACTATAGTAGTACATGAACATAAAAAATCTGCTATTACTGGGTTTTCCAATAGATGATTAGTACCCCTCTTCTCTGACTGTGGACAGCATAGCAAAAGAGTGCAGTTTTAATCTTCAGAATTCTAAATTCTCCTAAGATATTAGAGGCTAAGCACAGTTGGGCCTGGACAGCACTTGGAAGAAAGACCTCCAAGGAATACCACACTATGCAGCAGCGTGTGGAGGTGTGTTGTGCTCCCGGTTCCCCAGCCCTAATATAGGACACTCTGTCCTGCAGAAGAGGTTATATGAGGGCACCAAAGATCTTGCCCTATTCAGGACTAGGGATGTTTGACATGGTCCTTTTAAGCATGTGCTTCAATCTTTTTTTTCTGTAGCTTTGAATGAACCAACCATTGACTATGGCTTCCAGAGGTTACAAAAGGTCATCCCTAGACATCCAGGCGACCCTGAGCGTTTACCAAAGGTCAGTACCAATATTTTTTTCCATAATAAAGACTTACACGAATACAGATTTATGAAATGGCTTATTTTCCACTTTCAATCAAATTGGACCCATGGCAGAGTTAATGCTGTAATTGTCTGTAAAGGTATAAGTATGGGTGTAATTGATTTAGACCCCAGTGTTCATGGCACATAAATGCTCTCAATTTTCTCAAATTCACTAATCATAGTCAGTGATATATATATATATATTATATTATATATATATATATATATATATATATATATATATATATATATATATATATATATATATATATATATATACAGTGCCGTGAAAAAGTATTTGCCCCCTGTCTGATTTTCTGCATTTTTGCATATTTTTAACACTGAATTTTATCAGATCTTCAACCAAAATCTAATATTAGATAAAAGGGACCCTGAGTGAACAAATAACACAAAAGTTCGATACTTATTTCATTTATTTATTAAAGAAAGTTATGCAACACCCAATGCCCCGTGTGAAAAAGTAATCGCCTCCTTAGACTCAATTACTGGTTACGTCACCTTTAGCAGCAATAAATGCAACCAAACGCTTCCTGTAGTTGTTGATCATTCTCTCACAGTTCCATGGAGGCATTTTGGCCCACTTCTTCATGCAGAACTGCTTCAACTCAGTGACATTTGTGAGTTTTTGAGCATAAACTGCTCGTTTCAGGTCCTGCCACAACATCTAAATGGGGTTTAGGTCTGGACTTTGACTAGGCCATTCCAAAACTTTAAATTTCTTGTTCTTCAACCATTCTGATGTAGACTTGCTTGTGTGTTTTCGGATCATTGTCTTGCTGCATGACCCAGCAGCGCTTCAGCTTCAGCTCCTGGAAGGATGGCCTGACATTCTCCTGTAGAATTCTCTGGTACCCAGCAGAATTTATGGTTCCTTCAATGATGGCAAGTAGTCCAGGTTCTGATGCAGCAAAGTATCCCCAAATCATGACACTACCACCTCCATGCTTGACCGTTGTTATGAGGTTCTTACTGTGGAATGCAGTGTTTGGTTTTCGCCAGACATAATGGGGCCCATGTTGGCCAAAAAGTTCCACTGTTGACTCATATGTCCATAGAACATTGTTCCAGAACTCTTGAGGATCATCCAGGTGCTTTTTGGCAAACTTGAGACGAGCATTCATGTTCTTTCAATAGCTTTTTCACACCTGAAGATTGCATGTTTGATTACCTTGCACACCAAACAAATCAGACTCCCTCTATATAATCTACGACCCACAAAAAGATCTGACCAAATTCAATGTGAAAAATGTGCAAAAGCTGAAAATCAGACAGGGGCAAATACTCTTTCACAGCACTTTGTGTGTGTGTGTGTGTGTGTGTGTATGTATGTGTGTATATATATATATATATATATATATATATATATATATATATATATATATAGAGAGAGAGAGAGAGAGAGAGAGAGAGAGAGAGAGAGAGAGAGAGAGAGAGAGAGAGAGAGAGAGAGAGAGAGAGAGAGAGAGAGACTGACTCCAGGCATTTGAGCACAAAAACATTCCTCTGTTTCACCGTTTAACTCAAGCTAATTTGATAACAGTGATGTTTCTGTTGTGAATGTAAAAATAACCAGAGGTCTTATACATACTTTATGACATCTTGAAAAAGTGTGTAAGAAGAATCCCTTTGCTTTTATATATGTGAGGGTGGTTCCACACTGATGACTAGCAATTGTGCGGCTTTTAAGTGAAATAATCAAAAAGTAGCGGAATAAAGGAAAGCCTTTTCTTATTGGTGCACGTTGTTCTCCTTGAGCAGAAAACCACTGTGTAAATTGATCCCGTGGGAGTAATAAACACGCATTACTTTCTCTTGTACTTCATGCCCTATACCCCAGAGTCCTGATAGAACAACAACACTTAATAGACTAAAAAGAGTAATTACGGCCATTGCTGGGTGATTTTTCAGCTCTCGCAGTCCTGTCTGACCTTCTAATTTAACTCACCCTGTCTGACTAACACATTTGTATTCATTCCTTATGAAGCATGAGTATTATACCATGGCATGGGTGACCTTTAGGTGTTTGGCTCGCAACCTGATAGAAGTGGAGTAACCCTTTGTTTTACGGGCAGTTTTTCTTTTTTTTTTTTTTTTTGCATGTGTTTTATTTTTCTTAATTACATAAACGCGTTTGTAATGGGAACCTGGATGGATGCTCCTGTTTATTTTTATTTGTGTATAGCAATAACCCATGTGGACCATATAGTCCATATGATTTCCGTCAGAATATCAGTTGTTGCCGTGTTATTGCACTGGAATGCATTACAAAAACGTACCACCATAAATTTGCACCAAAATTGCAGACAAAGGAGTTTTTCAGTCAGATTGACGATATAGTATTGTTTTTACCTGGTTCTGGGCAGACAGCTACATGTAAAATAGTTATGGGTTAAGTGGTTAAAAGCAGGATACCTCTCATGTAAGTGTTTTTCTGAGAGGTTCTAAGGACTTTGATGCAATTTCCAGACATCACCTAATCAATACAATGAAAGTAGTTTCTGTAGCTAAAACTATAACCCAGGGAAACCGATCATTCAAGCCTACCTCAGCTGACCCTAGTGATTGCAAATATTTCACAAATAGATTGTGACACATTATGCATAACTGAATAACTCAATAATAATTTTAACCAAATGCAAGCAAGATTATTTGCACATATAAGCATTTAATGAACAATAGAGAGTATAAGCTCATTATTCTTCGTCCTGCCACACAGAAACCGAACGATTCCCTTGCTCCGCATTCCTCGCCATATGGCTCCCCAGTACTGTATTCCTGGGCTCCATCTGGGGCCGCACAACATGACCTGTATTCATGTTCCCCACCAGATGAGCAGCCTGTTCCAATGCAACATCATTAGAAATCATCGCTGGCTGACTGTTGTTATGGAAACACACCGCTAGTCACCAATCATGACCTTTTTAGTGTCTGTACGTTAAACAATAACTAGCACAATATAAACGCTTTCTACTTGCTTAAAGATTTGTTCAGCCTTGCCGTTTGTAATCATTGCTACGCGCTATGGCAACACATATTTTGGGTTAAGATGTCATCAAAGATGCATATCCTAAATGGTTTTTGACAAACAGTCTGATTTCATAACACATGCGTGATGAAGTAATTATCTAATTATCATCGGTCATTGCTAGTTACAATTAACCAAAATAGTATGTCTGATGTATTATATGTTTAAAAGTTAGTTCCTGTATTAACATTTGTTAGGACTGTTGAGCTGTAATTTGTTTTTAAAATCAATAGGTGGGTGGAAAATTAAAAAAAAAAAAAAAAGTGTCAGGCATTAGGTTGAATGATTTATAAAATAACTTTACTGCCTGCATTATAGAATTGCATGAAATAATTTAAGTATCATTTTCCAGCCGATGCCGTATGGGAAAGCAAGCCATATGACAGCCATTTTTGAGATGTGAGCGCAGTTACGTATCAGTGTCCATGAAATATCAACGAGTTGTGTTTCAATGGCTTAAACTGAAGAGAATGTGATAGGGTTTCAGTTCATTAGTTCACATTAGCCTCATGCTGAAAATTGAAATTTACAACAACGAGAACACCCTGCGACAGGGGGCCGAGGCTGCTTTTGTAATTGGAACAGTGAATGCTCGGCAAACAAACATTAACCATTTAATGGCACGTGACTGCATACTGTACTGTGCCATACCAGACAATTACTGTACGCCACTGACAGTGAGCCAATCTACAGCACCTTTTCTTACATGAGAAGCATGTGGAAGATATACACATGCAATGAAAACCGTAATAACAAGCATATGTTGGACCGCAGCTGATTTTGTTTTTTGTTCAGTTCAGGGAATATGTTTAATTGAAAAATGTCTGAGCTCATGATGGTGATTCAGGATGCTGTATCTTGATGCTGTCACTCAGGGTAAGAATGCTTGATTATATCAAGCTGTGAAGTAGATTTGATGCTAGTTGTTATCATTTAAGTTTAAGTTGTCATGCTTTTTCTAAGTTCTTGAAACTGACTTCAGTTATACAAACGTATTTAATGGTGAAACCAGGGCTGAGCATACTCCTCATAAACAGCACTACTCTGAATAATATCAAGGAGTAATCACTGTTGGACTTGATGAGTAATGATGTAGGGTTTGGCTGCTGTCTCAATAAAGGGGCCAAGTTGCTGATTTCCACTGAGAATACTTATAAATGTGTTTATTTTAACATGACCTCTACATTGGAGCTCTCGTGTTTAAAACAACATACTGTAAAAAAGTAGCTGACAGGAAGAATCCATTTTGTGTCTCTCTCGATATATTAAAGCCAGGTTTCTTGAAATCTAAACTACAAACTGGGCTGGTGGCTCTTCAGCGGTGACTGTCAATACAGGTACCACATTGAAAGCCTTTCCCATTGAAGAAACTGAAAATGAAGACCGGATATCTCAATGAATATCCAATCTTTTAACAAATAAACATATATGACAAAATATGACCGGTTTTATATATGGGAGAATATTCCTTCTTCATCGGCTAACTTCCAACCCCCAATTGTACAAGCTATAAACATTGCAGGAATCTGTGTGTTTCATCATGGCCTGAAGTGGAATGAAGGAAAGAATGTTTTAGCTTTGCACTGTCTTGAAGGGGTTAAGTGAAGACTAGTAAAACTCTCCTCACAGCATGAAGGAACTTGGCTCCACTTAGAGAGCAAGCCAGGTGATCCATCATAGTAAAGTCAGCTGTCCAGGGCGGCGTTCTCTGAGGTCAGCCGATCGAACCTGCAGCTCCTACAACTTTATTATTGATTACGGAACAGTGATTGAGTCACACAAAAAAGCACACACTCACCCGCCTATTAAGATAAGCCAAGACCAATTTATGCTCAATAAAAATGCTAAACCAAATCTTCCCTTTTAATGACTCCAGGGTTTGTTTATTATCAGATGTTTTAGAAACCCACTGTTCTTTGGTATCTCAGGCACAGCTCTCTGCTCTTGTTCATTTTTGCAGTATTGATTTCTTTTTTATTGAGGTAATAATAGTTTGTTGAAGGCATTTCTTGCTACTGCTGAAGTCAGTCATAGACAGGTGAAGGGGGAGAGGGGTGTGGGGGGTGGATTTGAGGTTAAAACCTATTCTATGCTTTCATTTGAGAACTATATTTTGTAAAGTATTCTTGATCGAGGTGGCTTCTGTTGTTAAACATGCATGTGAAGAGATAATTTTAAAGCAGAATTTTCTAATTGTTCAGTGAACATTCACTGAAGACTACCTTAAAGTAGCTTGATCTGCTTGGCCCTGATTCAGGTTAGGCAGCTCCAATCTGTGGCCTTTTTGTCAGTGATTTTACACAAAAAAAATTCTAGCGTTTCAAAGCCACCTGGTCCAAAAAAAAAAAAAAAACATAAAAAAAGGTAGTGCCCTAGATTTCTCATCCTAGATTAACCACCAAACTGTGCATGAGAGAGAAATCAGCATGAATTAGAATTTAGAAAAGGGACTCCGATTTACAACGTAGAATAAGGAAGGGACTGAGACTAATGAAAAGAGCACAGGACTCACAGTTGTCTAATAAAGTTTCTAGTAGGTAGTTCAGGCAGGCCCAGGGATATTGACTTGCAGAGAGTAACCTTTGAGTCCCAGGGATGATTTATGAATTATGCAGCGAGAGAACATTAGTGAGAAAGCGCTCAGACTGATTGTTATGATCGTCAGTGTGTTCGGTTTGTGTGTGAGACTGCTTGTTTATTAATGAGAGGTTTCACTGATAAATGGCTGGGTCACTCGCATGACTTTATCAGATGTGTTCTTTCTTCACCGGGAGTCTTTCATCTCTGACTGTTTTTACAAGCCGTACAGGAATCCAGTGCTTTGAGAACCTCCCCAAGCTGTCCTGTATCAAACCACGTAACCTAATTACTCTCAGGAATACTATTATTTATAACGCTGAATTGACACTCCCATAACCACTGTCAAAGCGATTCTGTTTTGGGATATTATATGAAAAATCCTTCATTAAATGTCTGCAATTATTATTATTATTATTATTATTATTATTATTATTATTACTCTTTTTGGTTCTAAAACATTCAAATTGAAATGATTGTGTTTTGTGATTGACTAACATGCAGTTGAAATGTTGGAGAACCTAGAACCTAAAACCGTGCATCCTTACTGAAGGATAAGGGTTATGTTTACAATTTAAAGTCAAGAACAATAATCCCTGTACAGAAACTTTGACTTTAGCTAAATGAAGTGAGAGGTATTTGACATCATGGCCAATATTGTTAGGATTTTGAAGGAATTCTGAAAAAGCTACATGATTTATGATGGCTATCTATAAAGGAAATAGCTTTGTAGTTGTGGCTGATATATCTTGCATCCTATAAGGAATTCTGTTCACAGAACAAATGCAATATTCTTATTTGGGTGCCACTTGTCCCTTATGTCCAAGCTTACTTACCTTCTCAAAAGCCCATGCACTTTGAGGTCAGGTCTACCTGTGCTTGTGGGTGTCCCACTGTGCCCTTCAGTAGCTCCTAGGGGAGTCAGTGATGTCAAGAGATCTCCTTGAAACATTCATCCAGGCTTGGCAGATTCACGCCTGGCTAGTTCCAAACCTGGGTCTGTCCTGCTTGAATACTAAATGGAAAAGAAGTCACTTGCATTTGTGTTAAACATAATGAAATCATTTGCTCAAGGTCTTGTGAAGGTGTACAGTAAAGAGGTACCCAGATAAAAAAAAAAAAAAAAATTAAAAAGCCATGAAGCAAAATCCAACAAAGAAATCCAGCTCCAGACAGCATTCTGTGAGTTGTTGAGGGAAACATTGCGGATAATGGCATTGAAGTGTGGCTTTATTAGGTCTTAACATACACCATGGTTAGGGTGGATAGAAAGAGTTTTGCTAGCAGTTTGTCTGTGTCCATTTTTCCAAATAACTGATATAATGATCTGTACTGAATACAAGACACACCTGTAAAATAAAATACTGTATAACAAAAATAAATATGACTTCAACTGAAAAATAAATAATAAGATTGTCTCAGTCGGTATGTTTGAATGAGGTCATTTTCATAATAGCTTTAATGATGTCATTCTGGTTCACCATATGCTACCCTGACACTTGACCTTTGGAATGCTGGGAAGTAGGAATCAGTAATCGGAATGTCGGTCACGTTCATGCATAAGGCCATTGTTCTATGTAGGTTGGGAGGAAGCATGTTTTAAAACTGTATTAGTGGCATTCCTGCTTTAAACCAGATAGTAAGAAACCTTTTCTTATATTTTGAACTTTAATGCTTGAACTGTTCAAATTTCATCTTCAAAAACTCCACCTATCTTATGTGTTAAACAGATACAGATTATAGCCCAGTTTATATTTTTAAATGTTTGGCTGGATAGTAAAAATGTTACAGCAGTTGACTTTTTTTTTTTTCTTGTGTGTGGCAAAATATCTCCTCTAACATACATTTATTATTTTGTCTTGTTAAACTTTGGAATCATCAAACAAATTACATCTGACTTGACACGAAAGGCATCCAGCACATGAAAAGCTTTTTTTTTAACACAAAATATCAGCAGATCAGCAGGAGAGTAAACCCAAGAAATAGATGACTGGCTTCAGAAATGTGTCTAAAAAACATGATGCACAACCAATCTTGCGTTCCGGATTTCCAAAGGTGAAAGCATTATAAACTGAGCAGGTGCCCAGAGAGAGCACAGACTAGAACAGTGCAGACAGATTACTATACACAGGCTTCCCCTGATAAAGGGATATCTGTAGAGCACTGTTTAAGAAGATGTTGATTACACAGACCAGTATACATAAGCAATATCACACAGATATACAGGATACAGGAAAAGTCCAAGCCATTTTATAAATATGCACATTCAAAAATAAATACCCAGTTTTCACTGATTGACAGACACAGTAAATTGGTTACTATATTGCACTGATTATTATGTCATAGATTTTAAAAAATGGAAATAGCCTTGTACAGTATACCACATTCAGATCCAGTTCTTAGGTCTGTATTAGCGCTTGAGGTCTGTATCAATGCTTTCTCAAGGGAGGGTTAGGCCTGGTTATGCTAACATGCACAGAAAAAGAGTAAAAAAATAATTAGATAAATGAAATGTGTGATCTAAACTGTTTAAAGCAAACATAGCTGTTAGTTATGTGGTCTAATATTTTGTGTAAGACAAAACAATAAGAAGAAGACAAACACACGTGTATCTATTTTCCATCAGCCAAGAACCATACCCAAGCACCCTTTTTAAACCTGCCCTGCTGTGGTGAAGAAATGCTCTCTTTGCTAATGAAATCAGAGCCCAGGAATAGATGGAGTCCATGGGTCAGGGTGGCAGCCCAGGAAATATGACATCATCATTTTTGTCTTCCTGTAAGATGAATGATTCTGACCCCTCTTGTATTACAGCTCTAATAGAACATTAGGACATGATAAAATTGCAAATGAATAAGCAAGGAGATAAATTTGTCAGGTTTTATCTAGCTCGGCTTACTTATAAATGTGTCTCATGTGTTGCCTTCATGTCCAGATGTGACATAAATGTTATTTTTTCACTAATGAAGGTATATCATATTTCAAGGCATCATATTTAATACAGTAATATAAAATGGTCTCAGAAATAAGCAGGCCTCAGAATATCATGACTTGAAGACTGAAAAGATTTGAAAAACAAATGCTGTCTGAACAGAGAAATATCAATGGTGTGTTAGTGTTCCCTGTTTAATCAGATCTGTGTGCGCCTATGGCACGGTAGCGTCACATCCCAGATGGTATTGGCACGGACAGAGACTCGGACACAGAAAGCTGCAAGTTAGAATGCCTAATGTGTTCTTTAATCCAAATAAACAAAAATAACACAGTACAAACATTAACAAAAACACCCTTGACAAAACAAAAGGGTTTACAAAAACTCACGCAGTGTAAACAAACAGATAGCACAACACCGAACACACAACACAGACCTCCACCTCTATCACAAACATTAATCCAACTAACTCTCCCCTAACACCCATGAGCACCTATTTATACACCTGTAGCTGGAGCCTAATTAATCATTTAATCATGTATTCAACTGTCGGCTCCAGCTACATTCCCACGTGCTTTGATAGAGAGAAATTGACTCCCTTTCCTGCCAACCCAATATTCTCCACACAAACACACACAGGCAGGCCTTCCACCCTGCCACACTGCCACAGAGCTCTATACAGTTAAAGCCTTGTTAGGCCATAAGCAAGGTAGACCTCTGGGTGTCTCTAGTGCCTGCAGAGGTTCATCAAAATGGATAGTGCCTTGTTTAGGACAGGGAGAGACAAGTTTTAAATGAACAATTTGTCAGTGCACTGTGGCTTTTATGTGCTCAGCATATTTTTGTTACAATTTGTAAGAAAATATCTCTGTACTATAGGGAAAAATGGAAATAAGCCCTGTAAAACATGATTTAATTTACTTTTACTAACATGTATTATTATTATTATTATTATTATTATTATTATTATTATTATTATTATTATTATTATTATTATTATTATTAATAAAAAATAAAGTTAATTAAACAAGGCAAAGGGGACTGAAGCAGTCAGATACAGACCATCCACACTGATCAAAATGGTAGCACAGGTGCCTTGGAATCTACTTTATTTGCTGTATTACTGATATTAACAAGATTGCTCATGGGGCTTGGGAAACAAGTGCATCTCCATTGATCTTGTGTAGAATAAGGAACATCTGTGTTCAAATCCACACCTGAAAATGTACAGGGCAGCTAGTGTTGGCCTCGTATTTATATTTGATCGTATGGCCTATCTTATCCATCATTTGGCTGATAGTGACTTTAGTTGGAGCAGTACAGTGGGTGCATGGAGGCAGTGTGGTAATGTAGCGAGTTTCTTAATAAACTTGAAATTATAGATAAAGAAAAAACGTTTTTTTTTTTTTTTTAATGTATGGGTATTATTATTTATTTTAATACCATTAAGTTAGTTCTCTAAACAAACATTTCTCAATCAAACCATACCACTGAATAGTCTGTACCTTTGTGGCTTATTAGAAATGTAACTAAGCTACATAAAATGTAATTGTAACTTTGGATTACCTGTGTTATTATACAAAAAGAAATCACTAAAACAAAAATAAACATGTTTGAGTGAAGTAGGTTCAGGCTCGGGGCTACAGTTGTGCGTGGAAGTCACATTTGCCTCAGTAATTTATCTCTGATGGGTACATATACCATAAGTTACAGATACATTCAGAAAATGTTAGGATACCAGCAACTCAGAAGCGTTCTGTTCACATACTGAAAACCATTTCCTCTCCTGCAATCCCTGTATCACTAAATGAAACACTTAAAGTTGAAAATTAAGTTGGTACTATTCCGAATAGCTGATTTTTCCCCTCAAACCGCGAGTAATGAGAGGTTAACGCAGTGGCACCAGTCCCATTATTGAGTGAATTTAGCACCTTGGACAGCGCAGTAAAATCTTTATTGCTTTCCTGACCCTCTCGTCATGTTCTGTTTGTGTGTTCAGTGGGTCTCGGGGCTGATTGAAAGGCAATATGTTCGCTGCTGAACACACATGCATGCTCCAGGGCTTGTTCACGGCAGGGAGGTGAGAGCAATTTTCTGGTTGTCGCACTGCAAGAACACTTCCAGGCCCCAG
The DNA here is from genome assembly GCF_017654505.1 of Polyodon spathula. Classification (NCBI taxonomy): domain Eukaryota; kingdom Metazoa; phylum Chordata; class Actinopteri; order Acipenseriformes; family Polyodontidae; genus Polyodon; species Polyodon spathula. Next base: position 31,637,893 of record NC_054545.1, on the reverse strand, counting down.
CGCATTAACTTTTAAAAAGGACTTTATAGGTTCAGTGTGTCTGCTTATAAAAAATGAAAAAAAGAAAAATCACTACAGCTGTATTTTTACTAATTTCCCCCTCCTGTTTTTTGTTCAAGATTAATATAATATTACTAAACTATAATTTAGTCTGATATATATGTATTATATATATTATTGATATATATTACTATATATATATATATATATATATGTTGTTTGGTACATGTTAAACAGCTATGCAATTTCCTCTTCAGTCTTTCATTTTAAACACACCACTGGAATCACAGTACATAACTTGTAATTTTATTTTATGTATTTGCGGCATGTATGTAGGCATGTATGTGGTACTGTATGTATGTTCCGGTATTTATTCATGCAAGTACATGTAATGTGTTTCTGTATTTATTTTAATACAATAAAATTGTATTGTAGATCTAGTGTTACAGATGCACACAGTGCTACCATTGATGTCATAGCAGTCTCTGTCTGGAGTATATAACAGTGAATTAAAGAAGTGCAGAACAAGCACAGGGTGTTAGTTGAAGTACCTCGTTCATTATTAAAAGAGTCTGCCCTTTTGAGGGCTCCTAGCCCTTCTCACAGCTTCTTTTAATATCTTGCTCCGGGATCAAATCATACATCCACGATCTCTGTGAACCCACTACAAACAGAAGACTGACATTATATTGTTTAGTGTATTAGCATAACAGAATATGAATCCTAAGACAGAGCACCCTTCTGCCACCTCACCAATGCACCCTATCTGGTAAACACAGCATGTGGCAGCCTAGTAAATGCTCTAGTTAAATCTCATGCCTGAAAATATACCTACAGTTATTGTGCTTACACAAGACTGATTCTGAAAAGTTTACCGATTACTGATAAACTGTCTAATAGTGTAGGTATACATGTATTGTTTTATTTATTTTGTCCAGAATCTTGTCTTATATGAAAAGAAAAAATGATATGTAATAGTCCAAAACATCCTGATATAATAGATTTTTGTATCAATTATTCACATTTTTGTGTACCTACATTATGTTTTTCTTTTAGATTTTGCCTCTTTTTGGTGCATATCCATTTTCTTATTTCAATTATATATTACACTATGTAACACAATTTTTGTTCCTGGGTAGTAAGTGTTATTTCCTAACTGCTTATGCCTCAAAAGTATAGAACATGGCTATTATTCCCCACAAACTTTGCTTTTGTGACCAGGACAGTGATATTTCAAAATATCACTATTTCCAATGGGAAAACGGGCAAATGTGTGTCTTTTCGTTCACATAAAGTCAGAAAAAAACAACATATGAATCCAAATTAACATGTATTTATACTAAAGTAATACAAAAATGACTACAAAAGATTTAGAAGTGAGTAGTTTTTCGAGATTTACAATTATACTGTATTTACATTATAATCGTAAATCTCGAAAAACTAGTCACTTCTAAATCTTTTGTAGTCATTTTTGTATTACTGAGGCATAAGCAATTAGGAAATAACACTTACTACCCAGGAACAAAAAAAAAAAAAAAAAATGTTACACGGTGTTATTGTACTAGTGGTATATTGTTTTTCATAAGGTTTGTTCCTTCCTGGACACAGCAACAAAAAAGATATTATAGCGATTGCAAAGTTTGACCAACCCGATTCTTGAAATCCAATAAATAGAAATGAGCATTCACTTTGGTTTAAATACATATAAATGCACAGTTGCAATTGTTTATGCTTTTAATACAGTGTATGACCTTCTGTGAAACCATTTAACAGCCTGTTAGAAGACACAGCTAATAAACCAATTAAACATTTTGTATGAGGCCAGATGCACAGATTTTGTAACTTTGGGAATACATACTTCAGACGGATTTGCATAAATGTATGATAACTGCTTTATATTCTATAGCAATGATCTTATGATTGGAAAAATGCTAATACTGGATCTAAAAGCTTGTCATTTGAAAATGTGTTAAAAAAAAGAGTTATTTATGAAGAGATTATGATGACAGCAAAATGGTTGTAATTATATCCTGATTTTCCCATTGAAATGGAAGATAACTGCTGAAGTTCTTCATTGTAATACAATTAATATGTAGTAAGTGTATGAATAGCTATTAGCACTTTGGGAAAGTATCTTTACAGATTTTGTTGTGTTCTAATAATAACAACTGGGTATAGGAGGCAGAGGTTATGCACGAAGACTGCAGGCGAGCGATTTAACCGCTATACAAAGTAGTCCAGTTCATCTGCACAAGCAGTTGTAGCCTTTTTAATCTCTTCTACAGGGGTCAGAATCCGGAATACGAGACTGCTTCTTACACACAGGACCTTATTTCTAAAACCATCGTGTAAATCAGCAATGCTTTCAGCAAGACAGAGGCTTTACTCATTATTGTTTGTTCTTCTTTCTACAGGAGGTTATACTGAAACGAGCTGCAGATTTAGTCGAAGCTCTGTATGGCATGCCACATAACAATCAGGTAAGATTTATTTTTTATTTTTTACTTTTTTAATCTAACATTTTAAATTGTGGTTTATTATTTGAAATGAACGAATGTCCTTTCTGGACCAATAATGGCTGAAATGCAAAACTGCTGTTATTTAGGCATTAGAAGTAGATGTGGTATAGTATAGCTAGCTTTCTGCTTCAATATTAAAATACTTTTATAGTCATTTCAATAAAAAAAAAAAAAAAATGCTCTTATAGAAGAAGGTGCTAACAAGCCAGGTGTGCACAATCCTGTTTCCAGGCAAAGTAGACTTGATTAATTTAGTAACATGTAAAGAACTGACAGTTAGCTTAGATGCCCCCAGCAAACCAAACTGCCCAATTCACACTGCCCCTTTGTTCTTTTTAAAACTAAAATTGCTTCTTTGAATACACGTCTAATGCCTTGGAGAAACCCCTCAACACTTGCTCGTATTTTATTCGGTGAAGGAAATCATCCTGAAGCGGGCAGCGGACATTGCAGAAGCCCTCTACAATGTCCCTCGCAACCACAACCAGCTCCCAGCGCTCAGCAACACGTCTGTGCACGCGGGGATGATGGGAGTGAATTCCTTCAGTGGCCAGCTAGCTGTCAATGTGTCAGAGTCTACCAACCAGGGTAAGGAAAACGAGCAGCGCATCTCATCTTCACTTATCTATCAAAAGTGTTCAGGCTGCCGCGTGAAGGAAGTGTGAAGGCAGCTCTATTGGTCATAAAAAGCCAAACACAGTAAGCAAAATGGTATTCTTAAGCACAAGCAGTGCTGTAGCTTTCCATCTAAAGCTGTTATTTATTTCTCACTGTACAGTGGCTTGCGAAAGTATTGACCCCCCTTGGCATTTTTCCTATTTTGTTGCCTTACAACCTGGAATTAAAATGGATTTTTATTTGGATTTCATGTAATAGACATACACAAAATAGTCCAAATTGGTGAAGTGAAATGAAAAAAATAACTTGTTTTAAAAAATTCTAAAAAATAAATAACAGAAAAGTGGTGCGTGCATATGTATTCACCCCCTTTGCTATTAAGCCTCTAAATAAGATCTGGTGCAACCAATTACCTTCAGAAGTCACATAATTAGTTAAATAAAGTCCACCTGTGTGCAATCCAAGTGTCACATGATCTGTCACATGATCTCAGTATATATACACCTGTTCTGAAAGTCCCCAGAGTCTGCAACACCACTAAGCAAGGGGCACCACCAAGCAAGCGGCACCATGAAGACCAAGGAGCTCTCCAAACAAGTCAGGGACAAAGTTGTGGAGAAGTACAAATATCCGAAACTTTGAACATCCCACGAAGCACCATTAAAGCCATTATTAAAAAATGGAAAGAATATGGCACCACAACAAACCTGGCAAGAGACGGCCGCCCACCAAAACTCACGGACCAGGCAAGGAGGGCATTAATCAGAGAGGCAACAGAGAGACCAAAGATAACCCTGAAGGAGCTGCAAAGCTCCACAGCGGAGATTGGAGTATCTGTCCATAGGACCACTTTAAACCGTACACTCCACAGAGCTGGGCTTTACTGAAGAGTGGCCAGAAAAAAGCCATTGCTTAAAGAAAAAAATAAGCAAACACGTTTGGTGTTCGCCAAAGGCATGTGGGAGACTCCCCAGACATATGGAAGAAGGTACTCTGGTCAGATGAGACTAAAATTGAGCTTTTTGGCCATCAAGGAAAACGTAGTGTCTGGCGCAAACCCAACACCTCTCATCACCCCGAGAACACCGTCCCCACAGTGAAGCATGGTGGTGGCAGCATCATGCTGTGGGAATGTTTTTCGTCGGCAGGGACTGGGAAACTGGTCAAAATTGAAGGAATGATGGATGGCGCTAAATACATGGAAATTCTTGAGGGAAACCTGTTTCAGTCTTCCAGAGATTTGAGACTGGGACGGAGGTTCACCTTCCAGCAGGACAATGACCCTAAGCACACTGCTAAAGCAACACTCGAGTGGTTTAAGGGGAAACATTTAAATGTCTTGGAATGGCCTAGTCAAAGCCCAGACCTCAATCCAATTGAGAATATGTGGTATGACTTAAAGATTGCTGTACACCAGCAGAATCCATCCAACTTGAAGGAGCTGGAGCAGTTTTGCCTTGAAGAATGGGCAAAAGTCCCAGTGGCTAGATGTGCCAAGCTTATAGATACATACCCCAAGAGACTTGCAGCTGTAATTGCTGCAAAAGGTGGCTCTACAAAGCATTGAATTTGGGGGGGTGAATACTTATGCACGCTCAAGTTTTCTGTTTTTTTGTCTTATTTCTTGTTTGTTTCACAATAAAAAATATTTTGCATCTTCAAAGTAGTAGGCATGTTGTGTAAATCAAATGATACAAACCCCCAAAAAATCCATTTTAATTCCAGGTTGTAAGGCAACAAAATAGGAAAAATGCCAAGGGGGGTCAATACTTTCGCAAGCCACTGTATGATTGAAACATTTAAAACTGTTATAAAACAGGGTTTGGTTCCCTTTAAATTGCAGTAAAACAGCCTTAATTGTAAGTAATTGTTTTAATAGATTTCGGATTTGTTTCTGCTTTAACCGCCATATGGTAAATTGGCCCTGTGCTAATTTTTGTAGTTGACAGCATAAGCGATTTGTAACACACAATCATAACACCATTATTTTCATCCAGGCATCTTCATGTAATATCTTTGACACTTATATAATATGTAATATCTTTGACATATTTTGTGTGTGTGTGTGTGTGTGTGTGTGTGTGTGTGTGTGTGTGTGTATATATATATATATATATATATATACACACTGTAATCTTTTTTTTCATTGTATGCGTGTTTGATTTTAAAATAACCCAATATATCGGTCTCGGCTGGAGTCTCTGAATGATTGCATATCATAAATTTAGCCTCCCCCACCTCACAGTTCATCCTGAAAATGTATTGAAAACAGAAGTTTCAGCATTCACCCCATGGGTCTTATGGTAAAAATCACATTGGTGTCAGCAATAAGTGAGCGTGTTTCTTGCTTGATTCTTTTCATTGACTTTCTGTCTGTCTCCTCATCCTCATCTTCATTGTTATATATTTCTCTGTTCCAAGACTAGAGAACTCCTGCTGCCAAGATGGAAGGGCAGCACTCTGGGATAGCGTTAAAGGAATGCTGTCCTTTTTACCAGGGCCCTTTGACTGTTAGATTAGTGGCATGGTTTCAGATGTTATTAGTGTGAACCAAAGCATTACTGTCAATTAAAAAGCCATCGCCAATTCACTACAACCCCTGGACTGGCTTATGATTCTCTCTAGCATTGCAGTTATATAAAGTACTATAATAGCTATAATTAGACATGATTAAACTGCAACTACTTGTGTTCTTCCTCAGGTTTCACTCGGAACACGAGCAGTGTATCGCCTCATGGGTATGTGCCAAGCCCCACACCTCAGCAGACGAACTATAACTCAGTGACAACAAGTATGAATGGATACGGCAACACTGGGATGTCAAACCTGGGAGGATCACCAAGCTTTCTCAATGGATCAGCTGCCAACTCACCCTATGCCAGTGAGTTCCGCCATTTTACCTTTGTTCGCTTTCTAAGATTGCTCAAGGGTCAATATGCTGTGTTGTATTTGCAAGACATTGTTTGTTTTTTTTCCTCAGATGCGTGTGTGTGTATTTAAACCCATATGGCACGTGTATGGAGTATTGTTTATTTCTAGTTTTGTAGCATTTTTGTATTCCTTTTAGAACAAAAGCGAGACACAGCTTAAATATAAGCATAGCACATTTGTCCCATTGTGTGACCTTTTCAGTTTCCAGCTGAAAGAATGAGGTCTCCTCTCTTTAAAAAAAAACAAAAAAACATTGCATGTCCCTTGTATCACATTAAAAGCCTTGTTCTAACACCCTTCAGTAATGCCTGACCACTCACATCACACTCTTTTTCAATCCCAGCCTCTAAATTAAAGATTCTTAATTAAATCAATAAACTAATTGCAGGAGTAGCAATTCAATTTCAGCACTTTGATTCCACAATGTTAACAAGTACTTTAAGAGGCTGACTGATTCCGCTCAGACACTTTCAATCAAACTGGCCAAGCTTTATAGTTCCAATTTTCATTAATTGATTAGTTAGGCCTTCATAAATGGATTATGACATTATAACACACATTGTGCTAAAATAGAGTGCTAGCAAATTTAAACGAAGAGTAATAATAACAATAAAGAAAGAAGACAAAATCAGAGGGCACCTGATATATTGCCACAGTAATTGTAAAATCATTCAAGGAGAAAATGCTCTGAGAGTATTAAAAGTGGTGGGGGAGTCCAATGAGTGTTGATTTCTCGTGGCCTATAGTGCATCATATATCACAGCAGGGCATGAATATTAGCTGTCTTGAAGAAGCAGCAATAAAGCAATGCCCTCACCCCTGCAAAAAGCAATCTTTGGGTTAACACTAAACAATGTTTGATTATAAATCCCCCTCCCTCTTATTCATATTTACAGCTTTTACCATACAGCAGTAAGATATTTATCACCTGTTCAAGAAAATAAATACATACATAGATAAAAAAACCTGGAAACTGAAAAGTGGACTAACACAACACAACCACTGTAATCGTTAGTGAAAAGAAACATTTTCCTCCAGGTGATGAGACATATTCAAGCCGACCCTCTGTTTTAAAGTTGGTTATTTTGTTTTTTTCTTCTTCTGTAAAGTTGTGCCATCCAGTCCTACCATGGCCTCCTCAACCAGCCTGCCCTCCAACTGCAGTAGCTCCTCCGGGATCTTCTCATTCTCACCTGCCAACATGGTGTCTGCCGTGAAACAGAAGAGCGCCTTCGCCCCTGTGGTGAGACCACAGACCTCGCCGCCGCCCACTTGCAGCAGTGCCAACGGCAACAGCCTTCAAGGTGAGACAAGACACAGAGGAGCAGAAAACCTCACCTGCTAATGTACCACCCTGTTACCCAAACTGAAAAACAACTACTGCATAGCCACTGTGCACTAAATTGAGAACTATATATTTACAACACTATCAGGGCACTACTAAATAACTGTAATAAAAGGTACTGTTATATTGCATTGCATTACAGAACCACATGGTAACTGCAATTATAGCAAATCAAAAGGTGCAGTTAAACTGTCTACAAACTGCAACGCTTTGCCTCAATGTAATGCAGTTTCATTTCAGTTAAACTACAGTTGTTTTTCAAGTAAGGGCAGATACTATAGATCCAAATGCCACACCCTCCAGCTCACTTAAAGATACTGGGCTATATTCAGTAAACTGTAATAATGTAAAGGTCATGGACAGTGTATAAAAAATAAATTACAATGTTGTTTTTTCTATTGGTATGCATCTTTAATCCTTTAATGATAAAATAAATATGTACAAGAGAAACTGACTCCCCAAAATAGACCAAAAGATTATTATGTTTTATTGAAGAAAATCCATCATGTGTAGTTCCTAACCCACACTGCTGTAGGTAAATAACACCATGTTCTTTCTTCTCTTCTCTCCTCTTCTCTCCTCTCTCTCTCCCCCTGTCAGATCAGTCTTTTGTGGACTCTAGCAAGTACTCCACTGCAGGCTCACTTCAGGGCCTGGCCTTCTCCTGAAGTATGTTATTTCCCTTCCTTTCTCCTTTATCGTGATATTTCTGTGTTCCTGTGCAGTAGCAACACATTTGAAGTACATACAGAGAATCCCCATTCACAGTGATAAAATCCTGTCACTATAGCTTTTACTGTTGCAAGAAATGTGAAAAATAATGGGGGAAATTCAAGGCTGGCAATGTTGTAGAGGAGGAAGGATTTTGCTGTTTTTGAATCATGTAGCATATCAATTTGATACCCGCGGGGAACTTTCAATTCCACCAAGACAATACTTTTCTAAAAATAGCAAGGGATGTACAGGGAAGGAAAAAAATCAATCAGAGTCCAATAAGTTTTATGAAATCTCTTGTGTCTTGTCGCTACTTTGAGAACAGTTTGTAATTAACTGGGCGGCTTCATGGAGTATTTAGTTGTTAACAGGTGTTGAAAACCCTGTTTTTGGTCAAACTGGCGGCATTCTACTTAAGTAAACAAATGCTGGCCTCTGTCAATAGAATGGAAATACAACTTTGGCTAGATTTGCCATATTGCACTATTAAGTTGTGTTGAAAGTGGTCCTGCATTTAGCTTATATGCTGCAATTCTTGGACATGCAATATGAAATTTAAGATTACAAGGATACTATGAAACAGGTGTAACTGAAGTTGTTTTTACTATCAATACTTTAATTAATTATATTGGGTCACACCTTGTCATTACAGCACAATGGAAAATTAGTCCCCATTGGTTTATTGCTTGATTTGTAATTGACACTTATAAACTGTCATAGTTATAACAAGTTTAAGACACTTGTTTTGTAACTGGAAGACTTTGCTCCACAGAACATTGTCCTTAATTAACATGTCATGCTGGTCTCATGGTAGAAAACCCTAAAACCCAAGAGGCAACTGAAGTTCATAGTCCAACGTCTGCCTAGAAAATCTATTAAAATATTCTGTACCAGAGCTTGGAAAGCCAGTATAAAATGCAGCCAACGTATGCAATAAGAAGTACAGTGAATCACTGATTGTGTCTTCCAGACACATGTTAGTAATATGATATGCATGAGAACAAGGCTGAATGGAAATGCTTGTCAATTACATCATAGACAGGAAGGATACTCATCGAGCCCTATGTTACTAGCAATTACATTAAAATAAATGAATTGTTGATATAATGTGTGCCTGGTGTAGGACTGCTAACCATATGTTTTGCTTCATTTGTATATATGTGATGTATACACTGTAAGGTAAAAGGGACTTCCACTTCATCATTCAATTCATTTTTCTTTTTCTTAGGTCTGAAATAAATAAGTTAGTGACATATAGTCTCCAGATACATAGAAATATTTTATACAGATAAAGCCTAAATAAATTATCCTGAATTGTGTGCATGTTAGCCTAACCCTTCTGGTTAAAATGTTCAGCTATTTTACATATGAATGTGACACACACAGGAGGGCAGTTGCCTTCTTTTCCTACTTTTTTCCTTACAGCATGTACAGAATCACAAATTCTATTACTTGTCGTTAACAAAATTCCTCACTGTACAGCAATGGCTAACACTTTAAATGAAGGCAGAGCTGGGAGTCCTGTATATTCTACTGAAATAACAGCTAGACTGGTATTCCATTGGAATTTCTTACAGCAAAAGTTGACTCCAGTGCTAGAGAGGTAGCTTTCGCTTGCATAATCAAACATAATGCCCGCAGATACACAGGGAGGAGGAGACCTGGTTTCTGGTTGTCAGCGCTTTATCTAGCTTGCAACAACAGGTGTAGATTTAAAAGATGCTGTGCTGTTTGCCACAAAAGAAACAGATGAAAGTGAAGGAAGCGGTTCATAGCTCAAAAATTTGAAACAACAACAGCACATGCACATGGAGTCCAGTAAAGTAGCTGATGTTCCTTTCATATTGCACTGCATAATTTTGTGGGTTTACTGTATTTTTCCATACACAGTACGTTATAGTTCTACAGATGGACTTCATGTGTGCCTTTATAAAAGTGTACTATAGTAAAAGCATAACAAAGTGTAATGAAAGCATGATGAAGCATAGGTAAGCATTGTAAAGCCCATAGAAAACTATGGGAAAACAGCAAAAATACTGTGCAGATTTACCCGGATAGGGTTTTATTAGGGTATACACTAAAGTGTTTGAAGTACACACATGTATGTATATGTAAATGTGCAAGCTTGCAGTTTGTTTTCTTGAAATGCGGTTTAATCAAGCCAAAAAACAACTAAAAACTGTACATTATCCTGTTTATTTAGTTAAACTCACTTCCATATGGATTACCACTATAACTCTATCGTGTCCTTGTTTCTTGTTTAAACAGCTATACCTGGAATAATTGTTCCTCCAATGTAGAAGATGAAGCTACGAGGGGAAAGAAAACAACTTTGAAGAAGACTTTTTTTTTTTTTTTTTTTTTTTTTTTTTTAACTCCAGAAGGAGGTTGACCGCAGGTCCCAGCGAGGAGCAGAACTTATAACTCAGGCCTTTTTAAAAAGGAATCACATTTAAAAAAAAAAAAAAAAAAAAAAAAAAAAAAAAAAAAAAAAAAAAGATTGCAACAGCTTCTAAATCTTTCAACCTTTTGAACACCGCTGAGACACGGAACAGGCAAAGTGTTGTTCGAATATTGTAAGAAATATTTATTCTATGTTGTGGAAAATATCTGCTTTTCCAATTCATTTTTCATTTCAGCGAACAATCATATGCCTTTTATAAATTGTAATGTACACAAGGGACACTATATCAGAGTTTTGTGTTTTTATTTATAATGTTTATAAAACTGTGCGTGTGAAGAGGGCAACTGATTAGTTACGATAGAAGGAAAGGGTAGTGAAATAATTAGCATAGGGTAGAAAACTTAGGGCCTCTAAATCAATTTTTTTTATTATTATTGAAAAGTAAGGGTCAACTGGTAAATGTTGTTAAATAAATACCATGTTTACCATTTGCATTAACCTGGTTGAAAATATCACCTAGAAAGGGATATATTTGTGTCTACTGATAGCTCTCCAGTAGTCTTAAGACAGAATCAAGCATAAGTAGAAAACTCATTTAGAAGAATATATTTTAATCATCCTTTGAGAAAACGTTTGCTACTGGACAATGCAAGAATATCAGTCATGCATTGAGATGGTGGTTGCAACATGTTTTTTCCTTCCATAATATAAAGGTATCATTTTATATTTTTTAATGGAAAATTCAATCATTTTGAGTAGTGGTTGCTATCTTTTCTGTCCGAGTGACTGACAGCTTGGGTTGGCCCCTACTTTAGAGCAGTTTCTACAATATATATTAAAGGATGAATGAAAATGCAAAATGGAAAATCTGCAAGAGTTTATTGATGCATTTTTTTTTTTTTTTTTTTTAAAAAAGGGACGATCACAGCACTTCTGAGTGGACAGAGGCCTAAGATCGACTTTGGAAATTAATTTTGCCAGCACTGTATTGAAATGCTCTTAAAAAGTTATTTGTCAAAATCAAACCAATACAGGATAAGGCATATTTTGAATTGTTTCTATGTTATTGAGTTTTGATATGTAGTTATAAATATTGTCTGGTTTTTTTTTGGTTCTGTTTTTTTTTTTTTTTTTTTTGCCAAAGTCATTGTTTGGAATATATTTATACATTGAAATATCTTAAGGCAGCTTTTCAGTACAGTAACACAAATTTTTCTATTACGTATGTTTGCATAAAGAGCTTACTACCATTAGCTTACACTTGCAAATATTAAAGTAAAATAAATAGAAATTGGTTTTGAAAAAAGGGGGATTGTGTAAAATATCCATATAAATAATCTATTTATCTTTGGAGTTTTGTACATTGCCCCCCCCCCCCCCCCCCCCCCGAGTTTTAGTCTATTGTGTATGTTTGCTATGTGAAAAAGTGCCCGACTCATTTTGTCATCCACAGTTGATCTTGCTGTTTTAAATGTGATTTGAATATGTTTCATTTGTATTTAGTTTTCATTTCTAGTATTGTTTAAAACCATGCTTCCATTTTTTATTATTTCCATCAAAAAGCCATTGTCTATTTTTGTATTATTTGTAAGTTAATGGAAAATGTTTTTTTGTTTTTGTTTTTTTTAAATGTATGGAAAAAAGTAGCAACTTATAATAAAGGTTTATTCATAGTATTAAGTTATGTAGTTTATAAATATATATATCGTTATATATTATATATATATATATAGATATATATATATATATATATATATATATTATATATATATATATTTCATTTTGCTTTCGAGACTTAAAGAAAATGATGCAGTTTTAAATGAATAATATGCATGGGATCTCTTCCTGTTGGGGTGACGGTTTCATTACGTGCATTGAAAATGGGAAAACAATTGTGGAACAAATATATGAAAATACTTTCTTTCTTAATGCCTGCTTGTATATTTCCTCTTGTTTTTCTCTTTCACTGAATTCTGAACCAGCAGATTGGATGCCTTAACAATGCAAATCATACTCATTGGATCACCTGTAGATTGTAATCTGCACCAAAACTGTCCGTTATCACAGCATATTGTAAAAAAAAACCTAACAATTGCAAGGAGTTTAAAAAGCACAAAATGAACTGTTCTGTTACCTTGAAAAAACCTGTTTTTTTGTTTTGTTTTTTCGAATGATGATTTGAGCTGATGCACAACAATGCTGCAACTGTGCATGCTCCCAGTTTTGGTTCTAGTTCTGTGATTCTCCACTTGGGGTATCAAGGCAAGAGGAGTATGAGGGGGAGGGGGTAGGGGTGGGGGTTAATTGTCAGGATGCATCCAATAGGTCATGGAGTGCAAAATCAATTTACAATATATATATATATATATATATATATATATATATATATATATAAAAGATAGAAAAAGCTATATTCTTCTCTCTTGGTCAGTGTTTTTTGAATATACATAATAAGTTGACAGACAAGCCTAAAACAAAGCACAGTGCAGTGACTCATTAATTACGTAGGTAGTTAGACCTTTTTAGAATGCTTTTACTTTTGTAATCACACATGTGATTATTGCGTAGTTACTAAACTAGTGATTACTACATTTAATGTTTATAATTGTACCACCAAACACTTTTAGTTAGTGGGTTTTTTTTTTTGTTGTTGTTTTTTTTTCTGATACTGGTGCTTTTGTTAGAACACTCGTGGTGACCCATTTTCTGTTTCCCAAGTGAAAGTGCTGAGGATGTTTGCAATCGCAGTTAATTGGTTTTCACCACTTTCGGTTTAGTGAAGGACAACTGAGTAAACCACAAAAGCCTCCTCCTTAGGAATCATCCGAATTGGAGCATTGCCCAGGGCAGCTCAATAACCCCCTTCCACTCAATTAGGTTCATCTGGGTATTGATTCAACCAATACTACGTATGTGTGCCCGAAAGCAGAATATGGCTTTTTCTTATTTTAAATATAAATGATCATTTCTAAGCCTACATTTTTTTTTTTTGGGGGGGAGGGGGCAATGCAGTCCTTTGTAAATGGGCTCTTGCATATAGTATACATAGACTTTTTTAAACAAAACTAGAAAGAAAAAAATCAGGTTACCTTGTAATTGCTTTATTGTATGTGAAGTCTCACCTTTACCATTGTAATTGGCCGCAGATCAAATGTTATGTTTTAAAAAAGGAACAAAAAAATTAAACAGAAAAAAGCTGGTTATCCTTATATCTTCTTTCTGAATCTTTCTTAGACACACACTGAACAGTTCTATTGTTAGAAAAATACAAACTACTGTATAGATTGTTATCATTTTTGAAGAACTTTGAGCTGTAAAATAACTTTTCAACTTTCACAATATTTAATTAAAGTAACTTCCTGTCTGTGATCCTGATGTCATGTTAGTATTATTTTTATGTATTTATTTTTGTATGTAAGTATCTGCTTATTTTGTTTGCATGTGTGTGTGTGTGTGTGTGTGTGTGTGTCTGTTTTTACCTGCATGTGTGTGTGTGTATGTGTGTGTGTGGTGTTAGGATTTAGAACAAACACTTTTTTGGTTTCCTAATGGAATTACCTAGATGGATCATATATATATATATATATATATATATATATATATATATATATATATATATATATATATATATATATATATATATTCAAGGAGTTGACTGTTGTCTCCAAAAGGATGGAAAAAGAAAATTGGTTATCTTTAGAAATTTAAAGTACACTAAAAGAGATCTTTTTCTTGAACCACTTAACAAATCTGACCAATAAAGACCAGTGCTGGTGATTGCTGGCACTGTAATGAATTTCCAAGAGGGAATACAATTGAACACAGTTGGAGAGTCAGCACTGACTGGCGAGGGTGGATTGGCTGAGCTTTACAGAGGTGCAAACACATGTCCTCCCCTTGCCTGATTGTATCCAGCAACAAGGTCCCTCCTTTGTCACAGGCAGTGGGAAATAGCAATAACACAATAAAATCAAGAGTTAGGTCAAAGAAAACATTGTATTGCAACATTTGTAATTAAACCTCACACTTTATAATAAACAAAGAAGATCCCTTAAAAACTTTTTTTTTTTTTTTTTTTTTTTTTTTTTTTTTTTTAATAAGGGTAATTTATGAATGTATTATACTTAATGGCATAATGAATATGAGTACTGAGTTTCATAAAGATATTAATGATGGTTTACAAGTTAGTAATTGAAATGCATTTTGCATGTAATTGACTCGTCATTTACATATATGGTCATCAGCAAAAAATAATCTTTTTATAATAGACACTATGGTCTGATTATCTTGTAAAACATTCCAGTCTTTATTCTCCAGATATAGTAGTAAGGCTGGCAGAGTTATGTTGTTGCTTTGAAAGTACAGTTTAATATGTTATCGAAATTTAATTTGAATACTCATTTATACTGTGGTGTGCATGGGGGAAGGCAGCAGCAGGGCTGGTAGATAACGTAATCACACACAAAGATATAAGCCCGATACACACCTTACAAGGGAGCCGACTGTTTCGTACAGCGGTATCGGCACTATGCTTCAGTGAGAGAGGTCCCGGGTTCACGTCCTCCTCCGCCTGTGTATGGATTGCCTCACCCTGTGTGATGCGCCAGTCTGCGTTAACAGAGATCACTACAATATTGTTTGCAACAGAATATTTACCTTCCCTAGTAATTTCAGGCCAGTATTAAATTAAGCAATTATTGTAATATGTTGATGCAAATGTATGCATGGGAAATTTTATATATCATGTAAATAGTGATTGTTTGCAAAATGTATCTATGCAAATTAATTAGTTACTCAGCCAAATTACAATTCTGTCAGATAACTTGGTCAAACTGTGCTGAAGTGATTAATACAACCAAAATTAACTGTAAATAAATAACAAAACACACTTTTAGCACATTTTATTGAAAAATTGCAAAGAAAATGTAGCCACCCTATTTCCTAAAGCTCCTTTAGACAGAATTTAACCTATAATAGCTTGTACTTTCCTAAATGTGCATTTAAATACATTTTGTAAGTTAATATGCCCCATTACACTCTGTAATCAAACAACAAAGCAAGATACAAAAGATGTCACCAAACATAATCACATTCCAAAAAAGAAAACCAAGCTTTAATACGATCTGTTCCAGCGTTAATGAAAATGGAAATTTTCATTCTGATGTTTAATAGAAGATTTAAAAAAAAAAAAGCATCAAGCCTTTAAAAATTGAGCTTTGATACAAAAATAACTGTTGATCATCATGACCACACAGGTGATCTGGACCTTATTAATACAGTGTTATTAATCCAATGACAAGAAATGATTGAAACCTCCTCCTGTTTATTTGTGCTCATCTTCTCCCCTTGTTTGTCAGATGTACCACATTGGCACAGCAGGTGTATCTAGCAGCATCTGCAGTCACACAGTCGAAAGTGACAGGATTTTATACATCCATTAGCTAATGGATTGCTAAGCAAGATAGGACCCCCACAGCACCCCAGCACACTTAACCCTACCAAGCTGGTTTGAAAGTTAAACATTTCAAGTTGATGCACCAGCCCTCCCTCCCTCTGCAGGAGCCCAGGGGAGGATGGTTCACTCACTCATGCAGTGAGGTGATTGATAGATGACTAAGTGAAGATATCATTTAATAATCATGGATCTCAGATTATTTATCCTCCCTGCCACAGGGATCGTGATGCACAGAGTGTGCCTGACCTTCTCTTTCAGCCTCCTTATTAGGCTATCACGTAGAGTTGAAAAGGGTGTGCAGAGGGTTAATCAGAGAGAAAATGCATGCATATGATATACTTATTCAGCCTGGGAGCTTCTTACAGTATACTGAAAACAATATACTGTACAGCAAGGCTGGCAATGATTGTCTTCCAGCCTCCCTCCCTCTATGGCTCTCCGGACAAATGAACCCCCACTAGATTTATGAGGCAGCTACTGTGCATCTGGTGCAAAGGAATCAGATTGTAGTCTGGTCGTTGTAAAATCTCACATGTACATTGGGAACACCTAGAAAAGAAAAAAAAAAACATTATTCTGGTTATACTGTGTTCATAGTGTGCTTTTTTATTTATTAATTTTTGGGGGGTTTTAAATATTCATATTATAGGAAACGTTTTGTATTCTTTTTTCTTCTCGTCCCTTAGGGAATCAATTATATATCAAGTCTGAAGTTCGGATTATGAAGGTGTGTGGTTTTTTTTTTTATTATTATTAACTTCTTGAAATCAGTTTAAGTGCCCTGTGAGCGCAGATTATTTGGAAGAATCGCTTTTGATTTCTATGTTTTAAAAATGCATTTATAAAGTTAAAATTTAGTACTTTTTTGGTAATGGAATACTCAAGAGACAAGAGCTAGGAGATTAACACATTAAAAGCAGCTTAAAAGCAATGTATTTTATAATTATGATGTAATAATAGGTATAATTTATAAAATAACAGTACAACCAATTATTTATTTACTGAAATATATATTTGCACAAATGATTGTTGCATTGGCAAAAAAAAAAAGGGTAATACTTTACATTAAGAGGCTGAAGTAAGGATAGGTGCAGTGCAAGCAATTGCGGCTGCAAATCCAAATTGCCAAGCGGCCAGTCAATTATTTTGTTCTGTGGTCCATGTAAGCTTAACTCAACAAATTACTCATGATAATGAGGGTCGCAATGAGAGCCGCCTATGCGTCGGGCTGTTTAGCAGCCTCACCTACAGCCCAGAGGTGAGGTGAGTTGGGAGTACAGAGAGCAGCAGGTGCTGTATGAGATTTGTGGAGCACGGAAACCAAACCAATCATAAATATATATATATATATATATATATATATATATATATATATATATATATATATATATATATGTGTGAAACGAGATAAGGCACTGTTAACAAACTTGGAGTTTGCCACTGATGAAGGCTGACTTAATAAATGATGGGTTGGTGTATATATCAAGTGACTTATTTCAGCAGTGTTTATTTTCATATGTGTGGGGTCCTGCAGGAGCTGTGCTCTAGATTAGATCTCTCAGATATTCCATCTACTTGACAGGACACAGAAATACAGCCCTGGCTATGCTCTAAGATTCCATCAGCGGGCCTTCTTTGTTTCTTCACATTCTCAGGCCTTTGCATCACCTAGGCAGGCAGCACTGACTTCATACCAGGGTTCTCCATACAAGAGACACCGCTCCTATGTGGAAAACATACAGCTGGACCTGTCATAACTAACTGGGACCATGAGATTTCTTCAGACGTAATACAATTATCACTGCAGCACTGTCAATTAAGAAACCTCTAAAAATAATTACAATTCAACTAATTTACCTTAAAATAATGTATATACAGTATATATAACATACTGTAGTGTACTATGTTGTGAAAGAGGGCTGGTTAGCATATTTTCTTTGACAACCAGATAGATTTCCTGGGGATTGCATATGGTACAGAAATATATCTAAGACAGCCTTGAAACTAAAACTAGGGTCCCTTTGGGGCTCTGCATTGAAGGGAAATAGCACTGCAAGTAAAGACTGGAGCAGGAGAGAGTCCTTGCAGCTGGCAAAAAAACAAAACAAAACAAGAGATAGATGCTTAAGATCAGAGAGAGCTGGCAGAGCCACTGGGGACGAAGCCATGGTAGAGAAGAAAGTGCCGTCTGAGATGAAGACCAGAGGAGCACAGGTGGAAGCCGCCTTGGGGAAATCTGCCTGTCAACAGACAACACAAAAACAAGGGCCTAGAAAGAGCATAGGCAGCGTTTGAACCCCACAGCCTCACAACTCTTCAAATAAAAGAATAACTGCTTTTGGTCGTTGTTTGCAAATGGTTATTGACATCATCAAAGGTGTCCAGAGGGTACTATATCTGTCAAGGATGGAGGGGTGGGGGTGAGGGCTGACTGAAATACTGTACAAATGTATAAAACATGCCTGCTCAGTGTAAAGAAAAGGATTCTGGCTTCGCACACAGTATGTTTAATCATCACTGTGTTCAGAAGCAATCGTATTATATATGTATTATTAGCTTCTTTTTACACACTGTATGTAAACACCTAGGGCTAGACGTCATCAACACTTCAGTTTGAGAAATAGAAAATATATACTTCATTTTAACAGAAAAAATCCTATTTTAGTTTTTAGTTTTCACCTGGAGAATCCCAGCTCTGACTATGAACCCAGCCAGCCAGACAGAAAATCCCTCAAATCTACCAGCTCCATGGGTTGGCCTCATGTTCAATCAGTACAGCCCCCCAAGCACACCTTACAGAAGTGGGCTTAATTAGAGTCCATTTGTCAAGCTTTATTCCAATGAAATTCACTCACCTCCTCAATTAGCACCCCACAACCTTTCCTCCGACAGTGCTCGGCTACATTCCTTTGTGGGAAATCTGGATTTAACAAAATACCTTTTTTTTTTTTTTTTGTGCAAGGTTTATACAGTGATAATTTGTAATAATGTTTAGGTGTGTTCTATCTTCCCATTGAGGTAACCAGGTTGGGATCAGTGTGTGCCCTTGCGAATGCTTTCTAGGCTAATAGTTTCAGACTGGCAGGGGTCACACTCTTTTGGGGGAGATTGATTGTTCTTAGGCCACCAGCCCCAAGACTAGCCCATGCCCTTAGTACACAGGGAGCTTCAACTATCGTGCTACATTTAATAATACAGCAGCACTGTGTGCGTTTGTGATTCCTCTCATTGTCTTACGGCCTCCATTCCGTACCACTGGCTCCTATTGTGCTCTAAGAATTACGAGTCCTTGCATAAAGAGGTGTAATAAAGCAGATCCATTGCAATCATCATTATTTATAGATTCCTGTCTGATTTCTACTTGGTGCGCAGTTTACAAGCAGCAAGGACAAGAATATCAATAGGGCAGATGGTGCAGTAGGGTTTTCATTGTAACTACTGAGACTGTGTGCACTGTGCAGCACCACTATTTAAGAATACCCAATGCAGTAGCATCTTCAAATTAATTGATTGTGGTGATAGTTATGTATCCTGAGTTGGAAGTAGCAGATTTCCACCCAGTGGAGCCTAACAAATATATTTGTGTTCAAATGGAATATCTATTTTAGTTTTATTGCCACTAGTAACTTTAAAGTACTGCTTTCAAATTACATCATTCAATTGGAATGAGTGCTTAAATACAGTACTGTGCTGTTCTGAGAAGCTTCAAAGCATCAAAAACTGTGCTGAAAGCCTTCAGATTCATCACAGTGTTTAATCTTTGACATCTCAACAACTCCAGCAGTCAAAAGGGTCAGAGTTGCTGCCAAGTCTCGTGCAGAAATGCCAAAACCTTTTAAATCTTGTTCCAAGATCACTTAGATTAACACTCTAAGCAAATGAGAACAATCACGCTTCGACCTGCCTACTGAATAAATAAAACGCTTCAAAATACGAAAAGCCACAGAGAGATTATTGGCTTTTGATCCACTGCAAAATCTGTATCCTAAACTAGCAAGAAAGAGCTGTAAACTAAAACCCTGTGTTATGTATTTATAATGATAAGCTTTGCACTGGAAAAAACGTTTAGTAAATCTGCCCTTGATTTAAGTGCCCCACAGTACAACTGTTCATTCAACAGAAGTCTGTGTAGCCTTAAACCAAGATGGCTTTCAGATTTTCTTTTAGAGGAAATGCCAACCTGTTGATTAATTGGGCTTTCACCTAGGAATCTTACTACAGTATATTTTGCTTGTGTTCCTACTAAAAGATCCCTTACAGAAGTTTAGCATACTTGCACAGCAATGTCCTAGTTCCTGTTCCTTTCCTCATTCTTATACTATGCATATAATGTTCTTCATCAAAGTTAACAATGGCTTTTCACAATACTTTACAATGCCTGTCTGTGATTTACTGTTTTCACAATATTACACTGTGCTTTTAGCATTCTGTACTTCAGTGCAGTACAACTTTAATCCCATACATTTGATTTATACTCTATGAGGAAGTATGTGGTTTACGCATTTTGGTCTGTTTTTTTGCCCCATATTCCAATACCATGTGTCAACTAAGTTCTGATTATATCAGCCTCAACATCAAATGTGATATCATTTTGTAGTTTGAACATACTGTAATGTGTTATTTATGTGTGTCTGATGGAGATCCACGTTGGATAGTTCAACTTTCACCTGAAGTACACTTCAATTAAGAAAAACAAATAGGTCTGAAACATTACAATTGCTGGTGTGTGTTTGTTGTATAGTATATGATACGTGCATATATATATATATATATATATATATATATATATATATATATATATATATATATATATATATATATAGCCTCAAGCTTGAGCCACCTAAATAAACCCTAATCATCTGTAATTTTCAGAAGATCTGAGGAAATGTGTTATTGAATATTTTAAAGCACTGCATGATACCATAAAACTGAAAAAAACACCTTCTCTGACTGTGTAGCTGTCTGGGTAACAATGACTCAGCCCTTTCCCAATACGCCCATGTATTAAATTGATCATTAACACCTTTTTTTCAGAATAAAGCCTTGCTGTTAGAACACAGACCTGGAGATGATGTCATGGAAATGAGAGTGTGTGTTAAATAATTGATATCATTAAAATCACATAATGTCACTGAAAGACTCTTAAATATTTGATTAAGCACTTTACACAAGTAGTACTGACTACGAAAGCACTTAAAAAAAAAAAAAAAAATTGTGAAACTTGCATTAGAGGCACTGAGTCAAACAATAAATTAAATCGCTTTTCAATGCCTCTCTTTTCTTTCAATTAGTAGCCTCTGTATACATACATATACTGTCCTCTCTGGCATTGGCACTGTTTTGTGCCAAGGTGCTGTTAGCTCCATAGGGTCCAATGGATGACTTGCTTGATTTCATTTGCAGTCAGAACATGGTTGCTCATCCATAGCTGATGTCACAGTTCTTTTTTGATCCCTGAGGCACTTCCAAAAAAAAAACAAAAAAAAAACAGCGAGAATGATGTCATAGCCCAATTATTCCAAAGATATACTGTACAGTTTTGGGGCATTTTTTGTACACCTGTAATATTCAGCTTAAAGGACTTCATTGTGACAGGCTATTAGACAAATAAACAAAGACCATAGGTTTCTGCTGAAATTGATTGCAGCTACAGTACAGATGATAGGTAAGCTGAAAAGATGACACTGTGTAGAAGTAACTACTAGAACATAAAGTACGCTAGCATGTGTGCAGAATTAAAAACATGTTGGATGGAAGACCTTGAAATGCTCTCAAATTAGTCTTAAACTTTTTGACCAGTGTGTTTTGTTCTGGACTGTACAACTGCTATTGTTGTGTCTGCCCTTGTGCTAGCATTGCCCCTTCACATAGAACCATTTGATAAGTGAAATGTTTATTTGCCCAAAACAGTCTAAACTGTAAAAAGTGTCCATATGCAAAGATTTATTACCAAACCTAATGCCTTTCCATCATTAAAAAAATGATATCATGTTGTGTTAATGTTTGTTCTAATTGCGTAGCATAATTTGCTTTGAGTACAGCTAATGAGGCCTGCTGAGATTTCTAATGGACACTGCAAAGTGCATTTTGTTGCTAAATTTCAGAGGTTCTGTGATGATGTGAAAGGTTACTGAACTCTTTATGACAAATATATTCACATACATTACACTTCTAATTTAATTCTTTATAAAAACTAAAAACACAGCCCCCGCCTCAATGTTAATTTTACTAAAATGGTTAGAAAGTGTTAGTAAATTGAATTGAAGGATTTATCCACTGATAAATGTGGATCATTAATGCAGTAGTCATTTAGGAACTTTTTTTTTTTAATAGTTCGACTTAACCATTTACACTGTGCTTCCACATTATAATGAGGTAGTCTGGAGCCTGATAGAGCATTCTTTGGGGCTGATGTAAGGATACGTGCAAAGTGATTTGCGCCTGCAAAATAACCATATTGTGGCCAAAATCATCGTTTTGCATGCAAAAACTGTGTTCTGAGGCCGTAAAGTGGCATTCTGCACCTGCTGTTAAATTACAACTATGCCATCATTAATCCATTTAAATGATATTGAAACATATTCAAATTAAGAAAAGAGCATGGAATTGGGTGGGGATGTGGGTGCAAACATTATAATGAGATGCAATTGCTGACCCTCCAAAAACTTCTTCACCTCCTCTTACAAGGTGAAAACCATTGTAGAAGCAAGAAATTACTAGCTGTATAAAACCACACACCATCATAGACCTGTTACTGGACTCAGGGTGGCTGCTGTGGTATACGTCCTGAAGCAGCGACACTTGGCTCTTGTTTAGGAAGAGAAGGGCAAGACGGAGACCCTGCGTATTCAAACCCAGGGTCACTTTGTTTGGGATGCCTAAGGATGCGATAGTAAGGCGTTATCATCTCACTCAGCAGGTCATCCTAGACCTAATAGCTGAATTTCACCTTTTTATCACCTGGATGGCTGTCCTCCTGATAACACTGACAGCATTGACTTTCTCCACAATAGAGGACCATATGGCCTCTTTGGTAGCATAACTGATGTTGGCTGAAGCTTTTCCAAATAACTCAATTTCATGCTGACCCCAGCCATAAGGACTCTCAGCTCCTCCTCAGAAAACGTTTATTTTGCATGTGCCTCTGACATATTTTGTTTTGTTTGGTTTCATTTTCATGCTCCACAAATCTCATACAGCACCTGCTGCTCTCTGTACTCTTAACTCACCTCACCTCTGGGCTGTAAGAGCGGCCACTAAATAACCCGATGCACAGGCGGCGCTCATTGCAACCCTTATTGTCATGATTGCAGCTCATTATTTGTGCGTGTTGAGTAATTTGCATCACTCTTAAGCTTACATAGGCCACAGTGCAAAATAATTTCCTGGGCTCTATGCCTATCTTCACACCAGCGCCTGTATTTTCGATAATAATAATGCCAAATAACATCTCTGGCCTTTTTAAAAGTTGGCTCGCTGGACACTGATTTGTTACAAAATAAATAAACAGGGATTCATGGAGTTTCCCCCACTAAAACAAACAAATAATACATTTTAAATGACACTGTTACACCAGTGGAGGACATGCAAGACAATACAACAAAGAAAGCAACTGTTCATCTGGGAGACACAAGTTGTGAGAGCTTTGGTATTGGATGCATTTTTTTTTTCTTGTTTGGAGTGGATCTCTCTATGTGATCAGTCATACTTCATGTAAATGCTCAATCATGAAAATTAAAGAAACTTCATCTGGTAGACAAACGTTTTAGTGTCAGAAAATGTGCTTCAGTACAGGTTCAAAAAACTAATCTCATTTACTGTACTTTGCTTCATACATCAAAAGTGGCATTGACTAAAACTATTTAATTAACTTTATACCGGGTATAAAGACCCAATAAAAACATTAGAAGCTGTGCATTTCAATAAAAACACTCAAATGTATTTTTAATTAATTTTGGGCTCATGCTCTGTTTACTTTACTTACCAATGTGTTATCAGCACGTCTATATACAGTACAGTTGTTTCATTATTGCTGAGTCCACTCTTAAACACAGTTCCACAGCATGGTTGATGTATTTTGATTATAAGGCAATTCAATAAACATGCCATGCTCTTACCAATGTGTTACTAAATCATGTGTTATGTTATTTAGCCACCCCTATTGAGAAACTGAACATAAGAACAAATAATATTAATCACAAAAAATGCTGTGGCATTTGCTTGTGAATTACAGTGTTGCATAATCAGACTTATCCTTGATAATTTCTGTTGTATTCATCATGTACTTATTCTGACATCAGAAAATATTATCAGTGATAAAGCTTTGACTCATTGACAAGCAGTGTTTATAATCTTAGCAATCTGGTATTGAGATACAACATGTTACAGAGAGTAAGCACTGAATATTTTTTGCTGTGAAAAAAAATACAAATCCCACAATCTAGAAAAAAACATGTTCATTGAGTAAAATGAGCACATTGATTGATGCTTGTGGTGCTAAAACAAATTATATATGTATTTCTATAGATTATATTTCTTAAGCATCATTGGGAACCATTAAAACATAATGAAATAAATGTGAACACAGAAGACATGCTATTTGGTAAGTAATTTTGTGTATCTGCAAGTACAAATGGAAGATTTACAAGTTAATGAGACAATTCTGTATTTAAAATGCTGAATATGTAAAACAAATTAAGGGAAATAACTTATGAAGAAATGCAAATTGATTCACTTGCGATTTTAAATGTCACCGTGTTTCAATGAAAAAAGCAGGTCCCATGAGCACAATTTCCAGTTTTAAAACTCAATGAACATAACATCACTAGATTTAGAATTGAGTTGTCTTCATTTGCAAAATGTATTCAATTGGTAATGTAGTTTCAATATCCCGGATTATCATTTCATCATTGTCTGAACAGTAGTGGCTCACATGGCTCATCAAGTCATGTTTCAATGGGGCAGAAAATAAATTCATCCCAAAACATGTAACAGGTCATTTCCTTATGCTGGTTCCGCGTTGTGGAATTTCATTATTATGGATCTTATATTAATTTTAAATTGTAGGCTGCAAAAAAAAAAAAAAAAATGTTGTTCTTCCCTGCTGTTTTCCATAACCATTGACAATACTATACACAAGCTGCCTAAACACATGGTTACAATTCAAGCTTTGGTATTGGACCACCCTTCACCTGGAATGAATGGTAGACAGTTTTAATGTTCTTGCAAAATATTCAAACAAATTCACGTCTTCAATTACATGTTTCATGTGCCAGACCTTCTCTCCCGAGACAGGAAAAGAGACTATTTTAAGTCTGCAACTCCTCAGCTATTGTGATGCCGGCCACAATCACCAGAACTCAAGGTCATGGATGTGGAGAGAAGCTCTGGAAGGTTTGGCTTCATTAAACATTTCTCTATATCAGCCTCCTGTGCACTGCTATCCCTTTGACATAGTTGGATGTCCAGAACATGGCACATAACTATCTTCAGTACTGTAGTTTTACACATATACATGCTGCTCTGTATTAGTTACAGTCGTTTTAAAGAGCCTAATTTGCAGTCCCTTCTTTATTGGAGACCTGAGGTAGATTCGTTTTCTACACTAGATACATTGATGAAGGATCCTGGCCTCTTGTAATTTTTTTATTTTTTTATTTTTGTATTCTTAGCAGATACCCTTATCCAGGGCGACTTACAATTGTTACAAGGTATCACAATACAAAGTATCACATTGCAAAATATCACATTGCACAATTATAACCTTACAGATAAGAGCAGTTATAAAGTACAATAAAATCAGTAGAAAATAAGATCAAATTCAAGTAAGAGCAAAATAAAGAATACAGTAAATAATGACCTTTAAGAGTGAATTTGACTGAGAACAGTTAAACTTATAGCAATGATATTTGCTTACAGGAGTAAATCCCATTGAGAGCAAGTAGTAATATTAAAGCAAGTAGTAATAGTACAATAAATGGATAAGAATGATTTCAAGCAAGAGCAATTACAAAAAACGTGGATATGGATACCTTTAAGAGTAAAAGTTTTAAAGATATATCAATCCCCAAGACTGGCATGAAAGAGAAAAAGTAAAACTGGGAATTTGATGGGATGCTGTTCAAGGCAGTAGGAAAGGTCTAACAACTGTGTTATTTACAAGCACAGATGCACTACAGTTTTTCGATGTCAGCTATTACATTGGTCTCATCCAAAGTTTTGTCATACTCAGTGATTGCCGGACTAAACTTGACTCTATTTTTAATAAATGTAGTGTGGCAAAAAAAGTCTCAATAATCTCAGAATGGAAGGAGGTTCAAAGTGAACTTGGATCTCACTGCACTAGAGAGATAGTGTGATGGGCTGGCAACTAGACAAAATGTACCCATTGTCGTGTAATATGTAGTTCCCGCTGAAAATTCCCATTTCTGAAAGAATACTGTTTGTTACACCACATTGAGGAAGTTTGCTTCCAGTAAATGGTTGAAGACACTGCATAGAGCTGCACTATTTCTTTAAAATGTTTCCGTAATAAAGATACCAACTGCACCAGAAATATTTCTGCTATTTTTTTTATTTGTATTTTTTGCATTTATTTATGTTTTTATTTTGTTTGATAATTCACTGATGGTGAAAAAAAAAAAAATGAAATATTTGACAATTTAGCATTTGCTGTTTTTCAAGTAAGCATTTAAACATGTGTTGTATTATAACTCTAGAGGAAAGGATACATTTTGAATGTGTCAGCACAATTAAATATTTCAAGCTTTAAAGTACTAAAAAGGTCTTACGTTTTTTTTCAATGCAGTAGTCCTAATTATCAGCTGATATTATATTATAATTTAACTGACCTGGTGCTGACCTGACCTGAGTCTTTTTTTTTATAGTCAGGCTGTATATAAACTAAAGTCAAACATAACAGGAAAACAATAAATAAGGAGAACTAGAATAGAACTGCATCTGTTTGAGGAGTATATAATATAATGCACAGTGTATATGTTCAGAAGAAATGCAGGGACACAACTATCTTTTACATTCTCCAGCTGCGGTAAAGATAATATACAAACCCCTGTGAAAGGATTCATGGCTTATTAAATGAGTTTTTTGTTTGTAACTGCAGAGCTAGAAAAATAAATACAAGTGTTTGTTTTTGTATTTTTTTTTTCTCAGTTTGTCCAGAGTTTCGAAAGGATCGCTGCCCCAGCGTTGCGCTCCGGGGCCTGTGAAAGAGTCCCTGTTTGCTGGCTCGACTGCCCACTGAAATCAGCAACAGATTTCCATTAATTTCTGCTTGTTGCTGTTGTAACCCAGCCAATGAAACAGTATGTGACCACGGCATGGTCTCAACCACTTTACTGCGGTGTCTGCCAAGATTGGATTAACCCTCTGAGAGCTTCAGGGCAGAAACATATAACTCTTCTTAATGTATTGTGTTCCTTATGTGAACTGCCAGCTCCCAGGTTGTGTGTGCAACTTATTACTGCTAACTTGATGTGTTTACGGTCCTCTCCCTTATATTAGATACTTCAGAGAATCGATTATATTTAAATCGAAACACCTTAACGATTGGATGACATAAATACCAAGTATTAGTTGTTTTCAACTGCTGTCATTGGCCCAAGTTCAGTGTGCATGTACACAGCAAGAGGGGTTTGGAAATAAGAGGCTCACTCATATGTTATACTCTGAGACTATTGTATCATTATGCTTTGGCAATATAACGTTCGTTCATATGCCTGTTCCCTGCTCCACTAACTAATTTTATTTCTAAAGCAAATTGTAATACAGGATCACCCTGTCCCATTCATATGATCTTATTAGTAGCAGCTGTGTAGTTGGCAGTTTTTATAACACACATAACAATAAAAATAACAGTCATACTATAAACAGTAATACATTTGTTAGGATGTGTCTTGCATAGATTCACGAATATTAATAATAGTAAAAATAAAAATGAAGAATTGATTAGCTTTTTTGTACTTTATTTTTCTTCTGTTGTCAGTTACTGAACAAACTTAGGACTAATACAGAATCATTGTATAGCTGTATTTTTTTTAAAAGGCTCTTCAAAGGATTCAAAAAAGCAAGGCAAATTTTAAAATGCATTATTAATGAAATATCTTCAATTTTGTAATGACGTTTAGAGCCTATAATAAACAACACTAAACGTTGTCTAAAAGAGTTGAAAGCCAGGTGGCTTTTGGGCATTACCCACTGTGGATCACCACGTAAGCATATAGTGACAACTCATAGGGCTGTCACCCAGGACTGCAGGAGGGCTGACGCAAACATCAATAAGAAAGCACTACTGAACACACAGTAACTGTTCCAAAGTAGATACAGTATACTTCAACTGAGTCCATTGAACATTTTTTTTTTTTGCATTTAATGGACGAATATTTTAAAGTAAAGTTGAATTTGCTAGTTTTTAACTATGACCATGATAATTCAGAGGCAGGATAGAGAAATAGGCAAACAATCAAAAATGAGTCTAAATCCTGAGGGATTAAAAAGAGGCCACTTATTTTTATTTTCTTATATATATTTTTCTGTTAGATAAATAAAAAATGACAGAAAGCACAGCTGCTAATAGCCAACTTTGGCTACAAGCCTGGGTTAACAGAACTAAAAAAAGATTGCTTTTGATAGCTTTTGTGTTTTGTTTTTTAGAAGACTGAAATGACCAGTTTAGATTCATAGATAAAGACTCTGCACCAGCACGGATCAAAATCCAACACAAACAAGAATCTAAGATTTGGGAAGGCTTTTTGTTGCTCTTGGGGCTATACAGTTGCCGTACCAGTGTTTATTTAGTTTTAAACTATTAATCCAAATGTGAAAAGAAGACCAGCACCCAAGTAGACTTCCTCGGATTGTATGCATGTCTTTGAGGTATGTTTAGGGCTGTGGATCCCTGCCAAGGAAAAAATATAAACTGGGGCACAGTGTCCAGGATTTATCCAGATTAAGCAAAATCCCTCCTGGGTTACAGGTGGGGAATTCATATCAAAATGTACCAATTTAAAAATAGTTGCCAGTAGTGTTTCAAATCTCCATGGAGTAAACATTACAAAAAGAAATGGAAGGTATTTCATGAATCTGAGTGAACCTGCGTCGCAGTTTAATAGATATAATGCCACCAGATGGAAGCAAGTAGTCATCTGAGAAAGAAAATTGCGGTGTACCAATCTGTAAAAAGTCAGCTAAAATTACGCTATTGCAGCCCGCTGTACGAACAGTAGAGGGATGGTAAGCTTGCCATGTTCATCCCAGGAGTAAATCACCCAAGGGTAGGACAACAAATGAGAGAGAGAGTATAAAGCTTTATTAGAGAAAACAGATCTCTACTAATTTTATGAAACCTCTCTGTATAACACATTACAGAAAGAATACGCGTATCAGAGTCTGATATATAACGACACAGCTAACCACCTGAATTAATACAGCCCAGGAAGGGACAGAGACACTACACTCTCATTATAACATTATTCATGAAAGCCAAGCCTCATGTCACTTATAATGAGAGGTGCTTTTATTGAAGGTCATTTGTTTTTACTTTCTCTTTATTTCAGATATAATGCAGCTCCAACCCAAGGTGTAGCTGTCTTGTGTCGAAGGTAGACTGTAATGCAGCCTCATAATTAAAGCCTGGTGCTCTTTGTTGACATTCTGTAGAACAGATTAGCATTTCCGTTTTGGAACTGACTTCTGGCTTCACAGATTCATTTGAGTGTCACGCGCATGTACTTTTTTAATCCAAGCTTTTAAAGCACAAGTAAAGCAAGACTCTTATAGTTCACTTGTGCGTAATAATTCACATGCTCCAGCACTTGAATGCTGTTAACACCATCGAATCACTTTTTTTTTGGGGGGGGGGGGTTATTAAAAGGAAGTAAAAATTAAGGAAACAGCACATATTTTCAATTTATGGAACTTGAACACTCCCTGCGTTCCTGCATGATTACACCAAAAAAAAAAAAAAAAAAGAGAGAAGCATCTGGTAGTTATTAGATACTTTTTTGTCTTCTCTTCACCCTTTACACAACATGACAGCTTGTACATATTTGTGCCATATTTAAAAGTTATGGTTTATAAACATCTGGTGAAACACTCTCTTCCATTCTTCAGGAAAAACAGTCTTTTTCAAAATTATATTGTTTGTTTTGGGTCCAGGGAGGTGAGAAGCTGTAGGCTTGTGTAGGGAGAATGTTGTTTTGTGCTGGAAAAGCAGGCTGCAAATGTAATGAGGCAAGCATGAAATATGGATCCATATCAACCCCACATTCCTGCAGGGACAAGTTCTCACAAACCTGGTTAAGGACGTTGGTGTGTGATATCATTTAAGAGAAGCCGTGCTTAATTTCCATTCAGCCAAAATCCCACCATTGTCCAATTATGAGTAACATCCTGAGACTCACC
This sequence comes from Polyodon spathula, assembly GCF_017654505.1. Taxonomy (NCBI): domain Eukaryota; kingdom Metazoa; phylum Chordata; class Actinopteri; order Acipenseriformes; family Polyodontidae; genus Polyodon; species Polyodon spathula. Next base: position 31,607,489 of record NC_054545.1, on the reverse strand, counting down.
AGTACAATTTTTGGATTATTTTATAGGGGAATAATTCAGCCATTAATAAACTCAAACGTCAAAGGTCGCTTAAGTTTCAACTTCATTCTCAGTAGTACTATGACCAGTGATCTCAAAGATCCTGTCAGACAGAAGTTCAGATCCCAGGTCTGTCATTCATCTGGCACTAATTTACTCTTCTCCTGAGAGAGGTCACCAGGACAGGCTGTCAGGGTGGGAATGGAAACCTAAGAGGGTTCAGATGAAGCAGCTAATAAGGACCCCTTGCTGTAGCTGTCTGCACCATTGCCAATCCAAAAATGACATTTTAAAAGTGTTATTTACACAAGCTAGATCTGTGAACTGGTGACCCCCCTACATCCTGCCATACAGCTAGGGCCAAAGGTTTTGCATCACCCTATAGAATTAACTAATGTTGTCTTATTAAGTCGAATAAACCTGCTGAATAATATTACATTAACATATTGAACTGCATACCGCTTTGTAGTTTTCCATACTTAACAAAAAGCTACCAGAAATGTTAACAATTGACATTTCAAAATCTAACATGAAATACTGTACTACTATTATGGCTACAGGTAGACTTTTGAGATATCATTTTGTAGTTTCTTTGATTACATGATGTTAAATAAAATATCTAAATTATGTTCATATATATATATATATATATAAATATATATATATATATATATATATATATATATATATATATAAAAATTTATTTTTTTTTTTTTAATGATGTCTCAATCCTAAAATTCTAGTAGATGAAAAACTTTTGCCCATAGCTGTACACATTTAAGGAAAATTGCTGTAAGGTTCCGAAGGACTTAATAAGTGTGATGTGTTGACTAATGGCAAAACCAAGCAAGCAATAATAGCAAGCAATGATTAATGCAAGACAATGGTAACATTGGGATGGCAAATACCAGTGAACATTTGCCAAAACTGGACAGTTTTTAAAGCTAAGATTTATAGCAGTTTTATTACGCACATTACAGAACAATCACAAACATTAATATAAAAACTTCATAGAATAAAACAAAATGATTTTATTTGCAACTTGTGTGACCAATAATACATGTGCACATTAATCCCTTTTAATTTAGGCGGCTTTAACAATGCATGTTTAACTATGCATTATGAAAATATTCTAAGTAATATTTTCCAAAGGGAATTTCATAACACATGAACATTGTCTTTTTCAGAAGTATACAAGTGTGAGGGTCTAGGTTGCATGCTGCATGCATTTCATTTCATCTTTCATGCAATACTGAAAACAAGGTCAATAATGGCAGTTTAAAGTAGCTAGAAACAAACATGCAGTTTCCTCAGATGTATGCAGATCAGCGTCATGATTTACAATGCAACATATACCCAACTATTGATAGTTGACTAGATTTTGCTTTGTAATGCTAAACAATGCTAATACAAATATGTTTCTAAGCAATGCTCTATCCTTCTGATGAGACTTAAAACTGAAGTCCTATTGTAAGTGACTCTGCAGCAGCCATTGTTGACACATAGTCTCAACCTGTAGTCTCTATAAGTGGCTTTGGCTAAAAGCATCTGGTAAATGACTAATAATAATAATAATAATAATAATAATAATAATAATTAATAATAATAATAAAATAAATGGATAAGCTCTAATTCCTTGCAGTTACACTGTAGATACCATTAGAAAATGTCCTATGAGCACTTGGTACATAATTCTGTTCATGTGCGGATGGAATTCCATATATTAAAATTAACAAGGTGTACAGGATTCTCCCAATCATATTATTTTGGTGTAAGTACATGTCTCAATGCAGCACAAGTGTAAGTGCATTATACAGCAGCCACAGCATTGCTAATATACCTCTATTAGAACCTGCACTTGTAAATATCTTCTGTTTGTTTGTTTGTTTGTTTGTTTTATGGTTGCAAATAAAGTTATATTATTTTAAGTTGTTAAAATCTTTGCAATAAGTGTGGAATGTGGCCTTTCCCCAAATTGGTTAATTGATTACGAATTGGAGGATAGGGGTGTGTTTGTGAAACCTACTTTAGTAGCTGACATGAACTGGCCTTTCTATTCACGTTGACTCATGAGATTTCATCTTAGAACACAGTACCACCAGGTGGACACACATATTACTGCTATAGCAGCAAGGATCTAGTCACTGGGGAAGATTAATTTTTAGATAAATTATTTATAATTTACTGCTTGGATTGAGTGAATATTAGCAACACTGTCTATAGAACACGAATCCAGCCTCCAGTACTTTAGAAGCTGCTTTTTCTACAGAAAGATGCAATGGGTACTAATGGTCTCGTTCATCAGTTTGAGTTTAACAAATTGCTGGTTCTAAATGAGATTATGAATGCATCTCACTGATACCAAGAGCTTTCAAAAAATTGCATGCAACGGGAGATAGTGCTGCTTTTGGAAAACTATATTTTTTATTTATACCCCTGAGTGCTCTGTTATAGGGGTATGTAGGTACACACAGGGTCACCCAGAGAAGCATGAGGAAAACAGAAACCTTTGAATTTACTTGCCAATTGTTCCCTCACTTTTCCTTTAGCAACAAAGGTTACATTGATTAGGTCTCTGAAAGAAAGTCTGTCTTGCCAATGGCCAAAATGTGATGTGTTTTTCTTGGCCTACTCACCTTAAACTTTTGTCATTCACTGAGCATATTTTAACAAATTAGAAACATTAGTAACCAAAATTTGTAACGAAGTTTTGGTTTCAGCATTACAGTCCTGCAGTTATATTTCACAATACAAAGAAATAGTTTGACAGCGAAATTGAAAAACTTAAAACAACTTTTATATAGGAAACACATGCTTTTTAAATTAAAGCACACCCTTATGCTAATGAGAGCACACATTTTGGTAGTAGTTTGTCAGTAATATGTGCACGAAACTGAGTTGCTTTGTATTAAACAAATGACTTTTGTTTAAAAAGTTGACAAGATGCCAAAAGGAAACTGAATCCAAATAATGTGCACTAAGAATGACCCTATATAAAAATGTATCTTTTCACCAATAATATTTGTAATGTTTTTTGGAGAGACTTGAGAAAAAAAAAAAAAAAACTTATATACAGTATATAACAAGGCATAACTAAAGTTATTTAAAGGGACATGTAGGATATATGGTAAGCAAGTGCCATTTAAGATTATTCCAATCTTCAAAGGTTTCCTTTACCAAAATGCAGACCTTCTGGCAAACTGTAGTGGCTAGTTTTCCATAAGTTCGTTGCAAACTTGTGGTGAATATTTGCCACAAGGTCACTTTTCACATGCAAGTTAGATGTCCTGGCAAACAACTGTGGTGTTGGGTTTAAAATCCGTGCCCATGGTGTAGTACAAATCATTATTTAGACATTATGCAGTTCTGCTTATGATTTCCTTTTACGTATATGATCTATAGTTATTTACAACAGTCAAGCAAGACAACATAAAATGACATGCAAAAAGCCACATAGCTATGCTATGGAAGAAAAACAGGAAATTATTATTGAAGATTGGATTAGTTTTATGTCTAATTTTGACATGAAGTGTATGGGTGGTTCCACTTCAGCCAAAGCTGCAGTAACTGAATAATCTTTCCAGTTTAACAGATAGAAAAGGGGACTTCCAGATATTGTTGCAGACTTATGCACTTGTCTTTAATCTCTGGAGGTCTTGGCTTTAGCTGTAGGTTCGGTTACAAGTAAAATAAGTTTAGTAAGTAACATTAGACAAATGTTGCAAGGACATGGCCCCCAAGTTTGAGCAGGCACTTTCACTTTTAAGGCCAATTCATATTGCACATGTCGAGAGCAAAGCAAACAATTTCACAAGCAACTAATGGAGCGGATTGAGTATAAGCCTTATTGTTCATACTGAATGAAAAACATCACAAACACATGCTTTTGTTCTTTAGGATCAAACGGAAACAACACAAATCCAGTTCATTGTAGCATATGCAATTACTCTATTGATATATTTGCCATTCTTAAATCCATACTGTAGCTTCAAATGTCTTTTTATTTTATTTTTGTCTTCCAATTATCAGACTCCACTTGACTTGAGATTAACTGTGCCAGTTCCTTAGGAGTACTTCCTGATTCCAAACTCAGAGGCCCTAAATGCATGATATATGTTGTTTATGTGTTTCTTTTTTAACTATAAAGTTATAAAGACACTCCCATGTGGACTAACTAGTCTGTGGGAATGGAGGTGGTATTGTTAAAGAACAAAAAACCATCTCACCTTCTCTAAGGACTTCTTCTGATTTCAGCTCCGTACCCCCAATAAAAAAAAAGATTTATCTAGTCAAGAGTTCCTTTTACTTGCTGTCACCATCATAGTTTTTGTTTGTATGCTGGCAAGGTGGATGTAGTTATGCAGAGCCACCTCCTTGAAAATGGTTTCCAATGCTCTATATTCAGACAGTTCATGTAAACTCTATTAAAAGGTAAACTACGTTAGTATGATTAATAAAGACCCTGCTGCCACAAGTAATACAACACTGTACAATAACGTAAACATTTTGTGGTGGTTTATTTCTACTTACAGTATATGTAAAATATTACAGTTGGAAATAATCAATGTCTAATTTATCATCATCAATAATTGTTTGTTGAAACATAACAGAAGATCATTCAAATGAATGGTGTTTTTTTGATCATTTTTTAATTATTGGCTAAATTATTGAAGCTCTTTACTCTAAACTGTCATTCGCACAACCTTTTCAGAAAAGGGAAAACAATAAAGACAAAATAAATACCCCAGACATTTAATTCAAGGGGTTGTAGTATTGAGTGGTTTCTTATTTCAGTAAATTAAAACTTGCAATTGGTGTCTCTTCCCTTCTGAATAATAGTGCTAAATGGTGGAAACAGCTCTGAAACTATTCACACAACTTTAACTTGTAAGTTATTCAAAGAATGGTTTTAATGGTGTTTTTTTGTGAATAAAATAAAGGAAGACGTATAGATATGTTAAAATAACAATAAGAACAATGAAGAAAAGTTGATTAGATTACTCCTGAGTTAAATACTCTGTAACACTGGAGAACGGCCTAGCCAAAGTGCTTGTCCACCCATCTTTGACTTGTGATGCTTATTTTTTACGTATGCCTCATTTTGACGGCTTTACTGCTGTTTCTGTGTAATTGAACCTGTTATTAGTTTTTCCTGTGCTTAAAAGACGGTTGGAATCCAACTGTGACAGTTGGAAAAAAAACATGTTGTTTGTTTCTTTGCTGGTCACAAACACAGTTCACCCTATAGTAGCTTTTTCAATAGTTAGTCCTTTTCTTATTTTTATCACACACTTGACTACAGTGCTTGGGTCTGAACAAACATAATGGTAAAGCATTTATGTAGTTAAACTTCAGGCTAATTATCCATAAATAAAAGCAGCTGAAGATAACATAAACTGTATGTGCATAGTGCTGCCTGTCGGCTCTCTGTGGCCTTCTGTAAAGCAGTGTGCTTGTGCACATTTCCAGCATGACTGCTGTTATTAATCTTGATTGAGAGTTGTATTGCTGGGTTTCATCAAACTGAAAAATAAAGGAGAGATTATGCAATGTTAAAAACAGAACAGTTTTTTTTTTGTTTTTGTTTTGTTTTTCATTTGTGTTTTACCACAATATTTGTTTGATTTTTTATTTTTTCAATTAGGTTCCGCAAACCTTATGGGGAAATATATATATATATATATATATATATATATATATATATATATATATATATATATATAACGTTTTCAGCATCTGTTTAACAGACAACACACAGTTCCTGTTTTATAAAGGTTTTGTTTATGATGTTCTTGTAAGTTTGACAGATTTTTGGGACAATGTTTACCTTACCTGAAAAAGTTTCAGTGCTGTATTGTGACGTTCTGTTGCTTTCCAATATCGGAGAGAAGCAAGTCCTGCAAGGTGACCTGAGCAATTCTTTGGTACTATTTCTTTAAAAAAAAAAAAAAAAAAAAAACATAATAAAGTTCCTACCATAAAAATGCTACTTGAATGAAAACGGACTTGTTTTCAATAGCAGCTGTGAGACTGGGCCTGCACCAGCAAACTAAAAATGTCCAAAGCAGGTCATACACTAATAAAGCACTGAAAGATATTTCAATTGATCAGGGAAAATACAAAACAGCACAGCAAAGGCCAATACGCCTTACATGTATTGTTAGAACTTATATAGATACTATCTCTAACTGAAAAAAATACTTTAAAAAAGCGACACCCTCTTTCATTTACAATAATATTGGATAGTCAGTAAATTCATGTTGCATGATACAACTATGCGTGAACAGGAGGTCCGAATCATGGGGTACAGATGCAGGCACGTGTGTTTTTGTTATGTGGAATCAAATGACTGAGAAGAAAAGATGAAAGTAGAAATAGATGTCAATCATTCTCAACAATAACTAAAACAACCAATACAGCACACTAAAAACTACACAGTATCAGGATACATCGTTTACAGACAAATGAAGCGCTGGTACAGTAAAGAGTGGCTCATTATTTATTACAATTTTCAAGCCTGCATATTTTTTTTTCTTTTCATTGTTTTCCACTGCTCATTAAATAGACCATCAACTACATTAGTTTGATAATGATTGGTTTTGTACTAGTAATGGAAAATGGTAGATTTTGACCTTTTTTTTTGTTTTTTGCAGCTTTCGGGAGACTTCGAGCCAACAGTTGTGGAGTACCCAGTGTGACCAAACTTGCTAATGTGTGGCCCCACCGCACAACATTATGTCCTTTGGACGGACACAGTGAACAAACATCACAATGTATCTGTGGGGGCTATCAAAAAAAGCCTGTTGAGAACAACTTAAGTTTCTCAACCTTGCATCAGCGAATCTGATTAAACTTGAGACTCTATCAAAATAAAAAATAAAAAACTGGGAACCAAAACAGATATCTTTCAGTTCAAATTTGCTCAGAGTTGTTGCTCTTGAGAGCTGGAAAGCTTCCAGAGAAAAGCACCTCCACTCTGAGGGAGATTATCAACTCTTCATTTGAAACATATGGAAATAATTCCCCAGTAAACTCCAATAATTGTATCCGTATTACAATGAAATCCTGGTTTTAATTGTCTTTAACTTCCTGAGTGTTCTTGAGTGATTGAGTTATTAAATCGCATTTGCTGTTTTTATACAGAACAATGTAAATGTGTGTAATAAGGGCCCATTAAATGTTTCTCAAAATGGCGATTAATGTTTTTCCAACCCAGTCTGTAAGAAATGAAACGAAGCAGAGAGCCTTCACTGCAAAGGACAGATGTTAAAGACTATGTGAAACATTATACCTGCATGGGCTTACACTGTGTATACAACAAAATAACTCCAAAGAAAATATTTACATTAAATACTGTTATTTAGGAATTATACATATCCATGAGCCACATTCAGGCTGAGTCATTATTCAATTCTGTGTTGAACAGCAAAAAAAAAAGTAGAATTTTAATATTGCAGAGAATCTAGTTCAATTGATATCTTACCAGGAAGCTCAAACAATAAACAAAACTAATGCTGCGTAACATACAGCATATGTTGATTTAATGAACACATCATTGAATTGTCCTCTTCTGAAACATATGTTCTGATCTTACAATTTGTAACTGTTAATATTCTTGCACCAGCATCATGCACTTCTGAGATTCCTAATAAACCTTCAAGTCATGTTCAATTTAGCCCGTCTTTCATTAACTGACCACACTAATAACTATGTACACGATAGTGGGAATTTCCAAGGACAAGGGGCTTTCTAGTCATGTAATCTGCAATTGTATCGTTCCCGATGCCTCGTGGCATGATGCATGTTTTGACAGAATTACCGACAAAGAACTCCTTAGCTAGATGGCTATTTTTCTATTTTCATTAAGTCACTCTGCTCCCATCTTAGAAATTTAAGATTAAATGATTGTACACCTCAGTTTCATTTTCACAGTAGTGGTGCCATTGTATACAAAATTTACATATCAAGAATTACAGTACAATTAAGATAGACACAAAAAAATACAATGACTTCAGTCCTAATAAGAGCAAATACAAAACACAGTACGATTTGATATCGGGGCAGTTCAAGAGCAGATAACAGTGTTGATAGTTACATCAGGGTTAGATATGTGTGCAGGTGAAATATAAGATACTACAGATTGGGTTCAGTGCAGGATTAAATAAAACAAAATAGGCAGCAGATAAGTGCAAGTTAAAGTACATTAAAGGCAGAGTGCTATAGTGTCCAGAAGGGAAGAGTTAAGTTTTACAGGTGTTGTCTGAAGAGGTGTGTTTTGAGGAGACGTTGGAAGGTGGTCATGGACTGGGCAGTCCTGGCATCCATAGGAAGGTTGTTCCACCACTGCGGGGCTCTGGTGAAGAAGGAGCGTGCTCTGGAGGCAGGACAGTGTAGAGGAGGTACAGCCAGTCTTCTGCAGGCGGAGCGGAAAGGTCAGGTGAGGGGTAGGGAGAGATGAGGGTCTGGAGGCAGCTGGTTGCAGTCTGGTCAAGACATCAGTAGGCAAGTACAGATGTCTTGAAATGGATGCGAGTGGTGATTGGGAGCCAGTGGAGAGAGTGGAGCAGTGGCATGGAAGAAGCAAGGCAGAGAGAATATCAAGTTAGCAGCAGAGTTCTGGCTGAAGAGTGGTTACACAGGAAAGCAGAAAGCTGGTGGTGTACTGCCTGCTCAAGGGTTTTAGAGGGGAAGGGTAAGAGGGAGACAGGACAGTAGTTCTGGAGGGAGGTGGGGTTGAGGGTAAGTTTTTTGATGAACGGGGTTATAAAGGCTTATTTGAAGGCAGAGGGAAAGAGGCCAGAGAAGAGAGAGGTGTTGAGAAGGGAGATGAAAGGGAGTACAGTAGGAGCAGCAGCTTGAAAGAGGTGAGTAGGGAGGGGGTCCAGGGCGGACATGGTGGGTTTGTGGCTGTGGAGGAGGGAGGAGAGGTCAAAGTCTGAGAGGGGAGAGAAGGAGGGTGAGTTAGTAAGGGAGACAGAGGGTGCTGGGGTTGGAGCGGAAGGGTGTGGTGGGAAGGGAGAGGTGTTAAAGAGTTTGTGGGTATCAGAGATTTTGGAGAAGTAAGAGGCAAAGCCTTCAACGGAGATAGAGGAGGAAGGAGGAGGGGGTGGGATGAGGAGGGAAGAGAAGGTAGAGAATAGTTTCTGGGGGTTGTAAGTGGATTGGGTAATAGACTGGAAATAGGAGAGTTTGGAAGTGGAAAGATGAGAGGAAAGGAGGAGAGGAGGGAGCGGTAGAGGTCTAGGGCAGCAGGGAGTTTGGTTATCTTCCATTTCTTTTCAGCAGAGCGCAGTTTGGTTCTTACTGAGAGGAGCACAGAGGCGAGTCAGGGTTGGGGAGGGTAGGGGCGGACAGTTCAGGAGGTGAGGGGACAGAGGGAATCGAGGGAGGAGGTGAGAGAGGAGAAGAGGGTGGAGTTAGCAGAGACTACAGAGAGTTGGGAGAAGGAGTAAATAGTAGAGAGGTTAGAGAGTGGTGGAGGCATGGACAGAGGGAGAGAGAGAGCAGAGGTTATGGTGGGAGGTGAGAGTGGGGGTAAGTGGAGTAGGGAGAGATGGGAGAGAAAAAGAGATGAAATAGTAATCAGAGAGGTCCAGAGGTGAGACAGAGCAGGCCCTGGAGAAGGTGCGGTCCAGTTGATGACCAGCTTTGTGTGTAGGAGGAGATGGAGAGAGAGCGAAGTTAAAGGAGTGAAGGAGAGAAAGAAATCCGGCAGAGTGGGTAGGGTTGGAGAGATGGATATTGAAATCACCTAACAGGACTGCTGGAGTAGACAGAGAGGGGAGGGAGGAGAGAAGATAGTCGAGTTCATCGAGAAAGTGAGTGAGAGGTCCAGGGGGACGGTTCAGTACAATTAGCAGGAGTTGACAGGGAGAGTTTAGTTGGACCACATGAAATTCAAAGGTGTTAACAGAGTGAGGAGAGGTCAGAGCAAACAGAAAAGAGTAAGGAGGGAGAGAGGAGAAGACAGTCCAACCTCCCCGTCCAGTGAGATGCGGAGTATGGGGCAGAACGTAGAGAGAGGACAGGGCAGCAGGAGTTATAGTGTTATCAGGAGAGAGCCAGGTTTCAGTGAAAGCAAGAAAATCAGGGAGAGGTGGGAGGCAAAGGAGAGATGAAATCAGCTTTGTTAGGAGAAGAGTGACAGTTCTAGAGGGCACCAGACAGAGTGCTGGAGGTGGGAGAGGCAGAGGGATGAGGTTAGAGGGACTAGGGGAGCAGTGGCAGAGAGAGTACAGAGGACGGGAGTGAGAGGACAGAATAACAGGGATGTGAGAGACAGTCATAGCAGGACAGGTGAGACAGATAGGTACAGTAGTAGTGGGAGCAGGAGTGGTGGGGGGAGGGTACAGACCTGTCTAGGAGGTGGCATCTTCCAGAGCGATGCTAGGTTTGGATTTTCTCCAACAGCCTCTCCTTGCACTCTTACTTTGCAAGTGAAATGTTTAACAGCTGCTAAACTGCGCTAAAGACAATACTTAAGCAATCCAATAGCTTCAATGTACATCAATGGGATTACACAACTGCAAAGCGCTGTGTGGAAACCAATCAAATTTCAAATCACAAACAGTAGATCACCTAATTAAAACACCACTTGTATAATGTTACTTAAATACAGCTAATGTTAAGAGTTGGAATGAGGCCTCAAGTACCTACTGGGGAAGATTTGGAAAAGGTCCTCGCTCTACATGTGCTGGCTCGGGCTGCCACAACTCCGACTGCCACAGTTCAGGCTGCCCTTGGACATGTGGTCCTTAGATTGCCACAGTCCAGACTGCTCTTGGACATGTGGTCCTTAGATTTCCACAGCTCAGACTTCCTTTGGATGTGTGACCCTTCGACAGCTCGCGCTTAGAAAGGCTGGCATTCTAAGACACTGTTTACCAATTTATACTGTCCTACAGGTCAAGAGCTGGTCCAGTTTACATGCTATCTAAATTCACTTAAATCAACCACAGCTCTGAAAACTTTAGAAAATAAATTATTTCAACCAGCTAATGTAGATACACCAGCAAAAAGCATTCAATTGTACTTAGCAAAATCGCTAGTTTCTTCCTTATGACTGCAAAACAGCTAAACACAATCCAAGCAGATTGGTTACTAGAACAACTGATTGGGTCCTACGCAGCAAGTGGGCCCTCTGGCCATGACAGTTAGATGGAGGTGTTGAACTTTTATCACCCTGTGTAGTAGTACTTTTGTCATTAGTATCTACGATATTCCTACAGAGTGGCCCCGGTCCTGCTTATATAGCAGTACATGGTGATGTGTATTCATTCATTTAAAACAGACATTATGAAACCTCAGCACTGCATGGTATTTTATTTTATTAATATTATTAATGGCTTTCCATTCGAATAATTCTGACATTATCAAATGTTTTGATTGTGGGGCATTTACAACAAGTCTCCATGTACAGTGAACTTGGTAACTCTTTACATTAGTTGTTTCTAACTACACTGTAGTAACATATATGGTAGTGGAGGTACTTTGTAACATCATGTATAATGAAAAGATACAAATGATGCTGGTGTCCTTTGTATTCACACTATATCTGCACATGTGGTGGTGTAATTACAATGTAATTACTATGTACCAACATGTTCAATTGCAGTGTAAATACAGTGTAGGAGACACTTATAGCCAAGGATTGTGCTGTGAACCTGGTGGTCTGAAGAGAGTAGCTCTATGGCAGAGATAGTTCAGTCCACTTCTTAATCCCAGTTTCAGAACAAATAATTTTAAATAACAAAACCATGGTTGAATCCCCAGCTCCTTGCAGTGCTGAACTTGGAAAAATCACCACAGACACTTAAGTATTTCAAATATTAAATAGTCTTTGTTTGTTGTATTTTACATTTCAATAGGTTTCGCCCAGAATATTTCCCCCTATTTGTTTCAGATCTCCTTTCCCATTTATCAGTGTTGTTGCTGGACAGTAACCCAACAATGATGGTCTTACAATTCTATAACCCTGCCCCCATATCCAGGTTTCTGTAACCTCTATAAAACCCTCAGGCTATCTGATGCTATGTTGCTATAAACAGCTGTTAACTCTAAAGACTAGTCTCTATTTGTCGTTGTGGTTACTGAGCTAGGAATGGTTCAGGGCTGTTTGACCAGCAATGCGTCTTTTGACATAATGTTTAAGCTGCTCTCTGAAAATGCGAGGGAGACATTCACTTTACACGTGTTTGATAATTAAAACGCTATTGTTCTGCACTGCTGCAAATGCATTGCAAATGGTTGGATTGGGAATAGCTCATGGCTGATTGAGTTTGGCTTCCACCTCGATTCCCTGTGTCTCAGGGTCCCATCACCTCAGAGTAGAAAGTGAATGTTTAGTGGTCTGGCAAATGTTTCAGTACAGGGCTCTGTATGGAAGAGTAAGTTGTTATTGTTCACACAGTTGTCAGAACACATACACACATTAACTAGGCGCAGCATATAAATCAGCACACACATTGTGCTGGAATCAAAGGAGAGGCAATGTTCTGCATTCCAATAAATACACACATCCTTCTAAGCAGTCACTTGTGGATTCCTGTGGATTGTAATCATCTATGTCCTCTTGAGGCATGTTGTGCTGCTCCTTCACGACATCAGACTCCAGTTCAGCAGTATTTCTACGCTCGGGATGTCATCTTCTAAAGTTCCATGTCTTATCAAGTATCAAATGTGTTCCATTGCATTTGTGAATGACCTGCCCGCATGAAGGATTTTATTCTGATCTCAAGATTTCTGTACAAATATTTTCAAATGTTGAAGACAGTATGCAATTGCAATTTAGTGACAGTAAATAGTACTGATGTGAAATGCCTATGAGTTACAGTAGGATGCCTATTGTGCTAGAAATATACGCTGCTAAATTCAGTTTTGGACATTATATCATTCACAATACCTACTTTATAATAAGATTCCCTTTACTGAATAAAGCAGCTGCTTATTTTGCTTTTGAATAGCAGCAGTAATTCAAGTTTTGCTTACTATAGACTCAGGCCTCTTGTAGATATTATAATATATCATGTTCAAGGATTCAGTTGTACACACAGTACAGCGCAGTGTGTATAAAGAACAATATATTGTAATTACACATCTACAATAACATACTTGTCAAGTATCTATTTACATTGTTAATCAGAAAGATAATGATAAAGGAATGCATACATATGAGGATCACTTTTTGCTCAAAGTACTGGCAACAAGCAATGATGTAAAATTCTATTTTATGTACAAAAGCTTTTCTTTAGCTAGCTGATCCTTTTAAAGGGTGTCGCACTTAAAATAATTCTGCTTTTAAATCCTGTTCTTAACTCCTAAGCCCCATGATGCAAAGTACCATCCCATAGCAATCATTGAACCCAGAGCCTTCTCGATTCCAGGCAAGATGTTAATCACATCAGCATCATATTACAGTACTATGGAAAACTATACATTTTACCTGCTTGAGTTACAATAATCATTTGTTTTCCCAAAATGCAGGGTTCAAAAAAGAACAACCACATTTTTTTACAGCTTTTGATACATTAGCCCTTGAATGATAGGCCAAAGACCTTCCTTAATTGCTTTTTTCTTGTAGTGTCTCAATTTATTTTTCAAAACCCAAAGCACACATTCTGATGTTTTATGATTGATGATGCTGCAAAGATGCATCAGTTCTAGTAAACAGCGAGGTGCTTTGATTAACGATGCCGGTGGAGCTCCCAGAGGATCAGGAGAATAATATTGTTATCAGAAAACAGCTGCTGCTACTGAGAGAGACATGGGCCCTGCGCAGCAAGGGGGCCCTCTGGCCATGACAACAACCAAAATAGAGACAGGCTTCAAGCCAGAACAATGGTCCTGGCAAGCCAGGGGAAACACTGCCAGAAGGATCTATACATGCTTGGCAGGCAACATCTGCCATATCAGAACAATCTTCAGAGCTTTATTAACCAGTTCTCCTTCAGGGTCACGGTGGCCCCAAGGGCCTGACCCAGACTTGGAGCTTTTCACAAACAGTACATTTGAAATATGTGTACTGTTCCTCTGCATGGTCACGGCAGGCTCCAGGGGAACCCATGATCCTTAGGAGTTTAGCATTGTGTAATGCTGTAATATGGTCACCAAACTGTGTTGTGCTGTGTTTTGTAATGGAGATAACACATGTTATATATCCCAAAGGTTTAATGGAACAGGGAGGGTATTAGTAAATATTTAAACACAGTCAATATCATAGACACAACAGCAATTTCAGCTCAATTTGGTACAAAAACATTCTCTGCAGGACTAAACAACATGGAAGATAGGTTGTTCATGTTTGGGTCAAGGATCATTGGCTTTGTGAGGCCCATGCATTCATTAAAAAGGAACTTCTTACATAATCTTTGCATTGTTCAGATTTTGTTTACCTCCATGATGATGGTTGTGAGGTTACATTTTACTGTGGACCTTTGCCAGGGTTGCTGAGTTGACATTCTTCAAATCTCCTTCAGCAAGGTCCATCCATGTGCTGCTTAACATCTATAAAACTGACAGGGGCTTGGATTTCATTTGTCATCCCCAGGACAGCACCTCCAGACCCTGCGCTGGGGTGCTGGTAGATGGCGAACGGCCAGGTTATATCTAAGTAGGATAATATGTTGCTTTGACCTTTCTGAATCAGAGACAAGCATATGCAAATATAGCAGAAAGTCTTGATTGTGGAAGGTATCGCTAACACTCCAGTACTTAGTCACCAATTCATAGAAGCAATACTGCCTTGCCATTTATGAAAGACATTGGGACTGTGCCACAACCTATCAAGCCGTATTGTATAGTTGTACAGTTAAAATAAATCTCTTTAGGGAGTGCATTAATGCATTTCTAAGTTCTTATTGTGTAGACAAGCTTATGCACATAAAAATAACAATTATAATTGAAAAAAGATTCATATTGGATACTGGAGTTATTATCCATACTGAACAGATACATGTACGATAAGTGTTTGTGTGTGTGATCATTATCTGCCATGCATTGTTATGGTCTGGGCATGATTTACTTGAAGCTGGGCTGATCGTTT
This sequence comes from Polyodon spathula, assembly GCF_017654505.1. Lineage (NCBI taxonomy): Eukaryota > Metazoa > Chordata > Actinopteri > Acipenseriformes > Polyodontidae > Polyodon > Polyodon spathula. Next base: position 31,592,431 of record NC_054545.1, on the reverse strand, counting down.
CCTGTAGTAAGCTAAGGTATTCTGGGCAGAGTGCTTACGCTGTTGCAACTGCTTACACCGTCATTACTACTTCCAACTTAAGCCCGACTTAAAATTAAATTCCATGGCAAGTGCACCAAAGCAGAATCATCCCTGACATAGTAACGACCGTGTTGCGACTGAGGCGCAGCAGAGAAGAGAATTTGCCATAGCATCACGCTTTGGTCTTCACATTCTATAAGCAAAAATGTCAAGAAAAAAAAAACCTGCTGTCTCTATATAAAGAGAACAAAGACTTTCTTAATTCTAAGCTTAACACAACAGTAATATTTAGTCAGGAGAAGGCAGCAGGCCTTTGGTTCGTATATTGAAGGTCATCCCGTATTTCATCTATAAGACGAAGTTGGTTCTGTCTTGGTAATCAATAGAGCTGATAGAGCTCAAGATCATCAAACATATCCAATGGATTAAGTCTGTCCCGTATGATTCTTTCACGACGTATTGCACAGCGGTACTGTAAATCATCAAACCAATGTACTATTCAACCCATCTCTGGCTTTTGCTAAAGTAAATGTTATTTTACAATATTCTAAGCTGATTTGCTTTTAACTTTAACTTTCTGCCCTATCCCCAATGCTATTTCCCAGTCTATGCCAGCTTTACACCTACACCCTAGCAGGCATACAGTTTTGCCCCCTTTACGACCTCTATAAGTCTTACATCTGCTTGGTGCACTGCACAAAAAATTTGCTCCCATCACTTATGCCCATCACATGTAGTTGTCTGTAATGGTTATAAAATGCAAATATCTTGTCATTCACCTGCCAACAAAAGAATTCACATTTTCGTCTATTAAACTGGAATAAATATAAAAGCACATAGACAAAAAGGAAAAGAAAAGCAAAACATTCTGAATATCTAATGATTATTGCTTATCATTATAAAGTTTGAAGGTTTAAGAATGACTAAACAAGTCTAGAAAATCTTTACATTGCATCCTCCAACAGAAGCCGGAGACATATGGAAGAAAGGTCTTTGTATTGGGAGGTGGTATTTGCCGTTGCCTGTAGCTACCAAAATGTTTTTTTTTTTTTTGAGTCACTAACATTGTATTTTTGGTAAACCATCTGCCTTTCCCAGACTCTTTGAATCTGTTGTTTTCAACACCGGAGGATATTATTTTTGTGAGGGATGAACATCTGTCAAAACTCAAAATATCTGCAAGACAATCATGAAGGACAATATTGTGTATTAGTTAATGTTTCAGTACAGACTGTTTCACAGAACCAGCACCAATTCCAGCTCAATTTAGTGCAGTATCCAGTTGCACAAGTCAATACGTGTAAGATCTTGGCCCAACCAAGAACCAGCAAAATAGTATTATAGTTATGCCCTGTATTAATTGTGGTAGCTAGGAAATTATACCAGTGGGATTTTCAGTTAAGAAATACAATGTTTTTTTTTCTCTATTTATTAAAACTAAAAGAAAGCACAATTCTTTGACAAGCTGTGATCAGGTAGCATCGGCTGTGAGACTCAAGAGACCAGAAAGCTGCAGTTACACAACAAACCACAAAACAACAAACCACACACAGCACTTTTACCATCACTATTCTAAACTCACCCATGATCACCCTTTTTATACACCTGTGGCTGGAGCCTAATTAATCATTTCATCATTTATTCAATTTTCAGCTCCAGCTACATTCACACATGTTTTTGCAGGGGGGAATTTACCCCCTCTCTGCCACTCAATATTCAATTTTTTTTTCTTCTAAATTTCATTTTGTATTACTGCTTATTCCAGTGAATGTTCTTGTTTATGGATTATGTTTTTCTGGTGTAATTTAAAGAAGTTAATGAAATTTGTTTCAGTTTCATGCTTAATGCTCTTACAGGGAGCAGATTAATAGTGACTCTCTAACAGCACACTCAACCTACATCCAGCAATGATCATAAAAGAATGGGTTCAATGCCTCTACATGTTAAAGTACAAAATTTACCATCTGTATATAATGAATCTCTGCCTTGCAGCTGATGAGTTAATAATACGGACATCAGCATACTTACCTCTTGAATACAGAGCTTGTTCTTCAGTTCAATTGTAAGATGTTTGTCTTTGAACTGTATGGCTTGCGGTTAGCGTCCAACCCTTGCCTTTCCATTTAATTCAATGGGCTAACATGCCAGTTCATTAGATTTATAGGCGAAATGAGCAGAATTGAACTGAAAACAAAAAGAAAAAACAGAATGGGGCATAAAAGCTGAAAAGTTAAACTGAGTGGAAGCAATTGTGCAAAAAAAGCTAAATAATGTCTCGACGTTGAAATCGTTATGTCAAGACCATTAGATAAATGATCTTGCAATCGAGAATTGTTTTCCATGTTGTCAGTGAGCCACTGTAATGTAGTTTAAGATAATTACAGAAGCATTGCTTGTACCGCTTCAATTTACTTGGGAAAGGACAATTGTGTGTGTAAAATACAAGTACTTGTGTATGTTAAGTAGACCTCCAAATAGGCACATGAGTTGCAATTCAAATATTGTATTCAGATTTCAGCAGGGGGGTTTATTGTATTGAAAAAATAGAATAGAATCTAATACCTACAATAATAACCACACAAGTCATGCATCCAGCTCCCAGGTACATCGGTTTAAACATCGGTTTAAAATCTAATTTTACTAGAAGGCAACAATTAACTCTTTGTTAACTATCTAAATTTGTTGGTTAATATATTTGAACTTAATATAATATATATATATATATATATATATATATATATATATATATATATATATATATATATATATATATATATTACGTTGCTTCTTCTCTTTTCTGCCTCATAAAAGAAGGCATGTTTGCAAATATGCAGGCAAAGCAGAGTGACAGATAACAAGCTTATTTCAAGATACTAACAAGCCTACCTTCTGCCAGTACTGTGTTTAACATCAGTCTGCAGGCACTACTAAACAGCACAGGACTGATTGGAATCATATCTGGAATAAATGGAGCTCAGGTTTACATAATCAAGTTGCAAGGGTTTTTCTAAATGCATTTATTAGGAATAATAGAATGTCTTCACAGCTCAACAAGAGCCATCTGCTGCCTAGGCCTGTTGGTGAAAGGAGCTGATAGCAAGCCCCGTCACATGATTAACCCTAGCAAATCAGGGGAGCGCTGATCTGATCCTCAAGAGCCCTGTGTTGGTTCAGAGTAGTTTCTTGTTTTTAAGATGATCAAAATTGTTTAGCAGGCAACTATGAAGCTGTTTTTTTTTTTTTTTGGGGGGGGGGGGGTTAAGGGCATGAATAAATATTGATTGAAACGTGTTTTTAATATTTATTTACTTCTTAAAGCAAAAATAATAATTGTGTGTGTGTGTGTGTGTGTGTGTGTGTGTGTGTGTGTGTGTGTGTGTGTGTGTGTGTGTATATATATATATATATATATATATATATATTGTTCAGTCATAAAAATCTATTTGTCTTATTATTGAGCCACATTTAAGAAGGACAGGATGAGGATACTAGCGAGCAGGAGCTGAAATGAAGTGCCAAGTAAACACAGAACAACTCAAATGAAAAACACAGCAATGTTAGAGTAGCCGTAGAAAAATAGACACACTTGTTTTTCTTTTCTAGAGAAAGGTGTATTTAATTAAAGACAGACACTCTTTCACAAGAAAATTCAGATTGAATGGCGAGACTCCCTGACAATGCATGGTAACAGAAATGTAAATGCAAGGGTAATGCTTGTCATCTTCTGACAGCTTTAAATGGCCTTTTAGTTCAATGAGCAGAGCTGTCATAAAAAAAAAAAAAAAAAAATTTCAAATGCATATGCAGACAGCTGAAACATCTATGCACATCATTATCTGCAAATTGTATAAGTATCACCACCAAGGCCTTTCAGTATAAGGACTTTCATTACCATTTTTTTCTACTTCCCTCCAGCCTTAAAACAAAGTGCTGTCAAGAAAACAACACTTGTGCTGCCAGAAGTGAGGATTTTTGTTGCCAATCACTGAAGTGCTACATTTGTACATATTACTGTGACCTGGTGAGCGCACTCAACATCTGCAAAAGATGTTGATTGAGACTACAAAACAGATGTTCTTCTGTGGATTCTGTTTGTTTGTTTGTCTTTTAAATTTGTGTTACAAGTGATAATGGAGGTGTAGGAACAACAGATTATACTAAACAAGTCGTGGTAACACTTTACACTAAGTGTCTCTAATTGCTGTGTATTACATAGTAGTTACTTACTAAATACATAATTACAACGTTATTATGCATAATTGCAATATACTTCATGTGTCAATCTTTTTGCATGAGATATGTAAGTACACAATTGTATCAGAAAGGGGTTAGGGTTAAGGATAGGGTTATATGGTGCAAAACTACTTACACATTAAATACATTGTAACTATGCATAATAACATTGTAAGTATGTGGAAGTACACATGCATTTACTAAGTAACTACTATGCAAATACACAGTAATGTGGGGCAGTTAATGTAAAGTGTCATTCAAGATTTAACTAGAGTAACTACAGAACAGAATATGTCATGTTTTGTAAGAGTGAGGGAGTTTCAAATTAAATTAAACTATCCAGGACTGGCACTATATATATATATATATATATATATATATATATATATATATATATATATATATATATATATATATATATATATATTATTCGTTTGTGCTAAACCTTGTCAAGAGTTCTCGATTTACGTAAATACTGTACACATATGTGTAACACATTGTATATTATATGAATATACTGGTACAATCGCTTTAGCGATAGTGAATATATATGACATATATTCAGATGGTAAGTCTACTTTTCTGTGACAAAGTATGTACCATATACATGTACAGTATAAATATATATATTTTTTATAAAACTTTATATAACTGAATGATAAAAATGTAATATATTACATGAACCACTTATATATATATATTTAATATATATATATATAGTATATATATATATCATATATATATATATATATATATATATATAGTATATAGTATATAGTAATATACTTTGTTTTCACCTATTCTCTTGTTCAAAATAGTGCCAAGGGAATCTTTCTCAGATTAACAGTTGCTGTTTTGATCAGTAACACGCTTGACTAGCAACCACAGGACCCCTGGTCAGTTCCTGCCCCTCAATTGAAATATGCACTGTATTTAATTATTTAACACTGATTGTTCCACTGTTGCTTTGCTAACCAGTCTAGTGCTAGGGTGCTGACCTCTGACATGCAGCCAAGCCAAGGCCACAGTTAAGCTAACAGGCGAGTAAATGTGTGTGCGAGGACCCTTAGTTTTGTGTAAGGGTCCTCAACCCTCCTGTGACAGCAGAGGAAATTCTTTAATTGACCCATAAGTGTAAAACCTAGATAGACACACATCTCAAAGTGTCAGAGTGCAACCCTTCATGAAGCAAACATGCCAACTATGAAAGCAGTAAATGCTGTCCTCCAAAATGAGTGGTTCACTTTATAAAGGTGAACAAGGAGAAAACTCAATATCGGTTTAACACAGTTACAACTGTAAATGAAACCATGTTGCCTTGGAGCCTGGTTTGCTGTTATTAGTATTCTAACAGCCATGACTTTCGAATCATTCGATCTGAAAATATTTATAAAACCTTTTGTCAAAAGAGAAACAGCTCAGTTCAGCTTCCAAGTGGACTGGTCAAAACAACACTAAATTAAAAATGACTGGGAGTGTTTTTTTTTTGTTTTTTTTTATACTGAGAAGAGGCAAGGGTCTTGCCTTGAAAGGGGATTCAATCACAGGCACATCAATGAAAAAATGCCTGTCACTCTGTCAGCTTACTGAAACCTATCTGTTTGACGATGTAGCGTCTGCAGCTGTTTAATAAGCTGCACATTTAAATCACAGGTTGAGGTGAACAGCAGTTATATGTAGGGTTCCTGGTTTACAACATCTTGGGCATTTGAAAGGTTAGAAAGATTCAAAAACATAACTTTGGACTTTGTCATGCAAATTTGAGATCTACTTTATCATGCAGCATACAGTAAGGGCCCCCTCAGTTACATATAATCCAAATAATCAAAACTATATATTTTCTCATGGACATGTCAAACAGCTAATTATGACTTGTAATACTAAAATTTAAGGCATGTTTGAAGTTTAAGACTAGGAAGTAAAACTCATTAAAATATATACCTCATGTTTGTTATAGAGTGGCTCTGAGGACCAGCCGAAATTGCAAGTAATGAGGGCGCTTCAGGCAGGATGGAATGAATGGCTCGCTTCAATTCAACCTGGTACATCGCATTCTGTAGGACATTTTATAGACGTGACCAGTAGGGTGACCACTTTTTCAAAATGCAAAAACAGGACAACCCCCCCCCCCCCCCCCCCCCCCCCCCCCCCCCCCCCCCCCCCCCCCCCCCCCCCGAAGAGCGGAGCAATGATTAGTTGCATTGATTGCGAGAGTAAAATGATTAGAAATGGAACCATCATAAAATATTTCTGAGTTAGCTTTTCCTTTAAGTCTGTATTTCATATAGGTTTATTTGTAGCTTTTATTGTTGTGGACTATTTGGCTGTCACTGTAGTTACTGTTCGGTCTCGATAGCGGCGCGTCATGTTTATTATTGTTTTAACTTGCGAGTGAGCGAGTGTTGGGCATTGCAAATGTGTCAGAAGCAGTGCGATGATGTGCTATCAACAGGTATGTTATGGTTTGACTGTGGCTGTAAACTGTAAGATTGCACTGTGTCTACGAATTCGGGACAAATGCAGTCCTGGAGGCATGAAGCCTGGGACCGGGACTTGATTTTTACATTTCGGGACTGTCCTGCCCAATTAGGGACGGGTGGTCACCCTAGTGACCAGGAAGCATAGGGCACACACAGAAGGCAGTTAAATGGATGTCCCTGGTTCACGACATAACAACAAGGCTACTTCCTGGTGATAAACGCTTTGAGCAATCTCAACACCAATGAGTGAAATTTGCAGACAGCTTCACTAGTCTGCAAAGGGTCATGTTTATTCATAGACAGAAAGCTCTGCAATACCAATCTGGGACCCAAACAACCTGATTTTGTTCTTCCACTCACAAACAGATACAGACACATACATTTGAGAGGTCCCAGCTGTTGGTTTGTGACAATGTGGCCACATGTCATGTTCTCTAACAAAGAACCCAACTCGACTGCAAAGATTGATGCAAACTCTGACGTGTTTTATACCTTTATCCCCAAACAAGAATCTTATTCTTTGTGATGTTTTATGCACAGCGAGCTGGAGTGTTTCTTTTAAAATGCAGTGCAAGTATTAATGAGCCATGGCATCTGAAATTCTTTTAATATGATAAACATATTTTTGCAGGTTCAGTAATTCATTCCCACTTTTCCAGATGCAAAAGGACAACCACAATTGTGAGGTTTCACTTGTACAGTAAATGCTGGCTACACTGCAGCTTTCTTGCGAAACACAAATCTTGCAAGAGCATTTACTACTATAGCATCTAAAAATACATTAATCTTCAATGCATGTAGGCTATAAATTGAACGCTTCAGAACTTTGTTTTCACAGGAAACACTCTGCGGGTGTGTTATAAGATCTGTTCTTTAGCCTGTCACCACATTATATTTCAGGCTTTTTTTCCCTGACAAAAGTGTGCTGTCCTGTTACACTGCAGAAGTACATTTACAGCTAAAATTACAAAAGTGGCTCATTATGTTTATCAAGGTAACAAAAAGCTGCAGTTTGTTATAGCTGTCATGGAACTGCACTGTCTGGTGTTCCAGTCTGCCAGACTAGCACTGGAACAGAAATTTGTAAAGCATGAATAGACCTTTCACCTGGTTTTTGTATTAAAACACTTAAATAGAACAAATGACATTATGGGCTAAATTCTTGAAGGTATTAACTCCAATTTTCCATGAGCACAAATTTCAGAAAGGAGAAATGCACCCAATAAAGCAACCAGAAGTAAACAACAACTCAGACTTTTAATTTAATTTTGTTAGAATTATTGTTTATTAATTTTGAAACAGTAAATGGCTTTTTTACCATTTAGAAAAAAAAAAAAATGGAGTAAATAGCTTTGAGAATCTAGCCCTATGTTTTTAACTGTTTGTTTCACACTTATGTTGGGCTATCCCTTATAGAATCTAATAAATAAAGATATAGATTACCAACTCAATACAATTCTGTCTGACCAATAACAACATCAACAATAATAATATTATAATTCTACTTCTACAGTTTACGAATATATTTGAAATAATAAATACAAACTATGGGGATTTTCACTGTGCTCTATCATTCGACACTATCATTTAATCAGTTTATTTCCATTTAGAGTAAATAGGCGCTGGGAATAAACATGTCTTCAGGACTCATTTTTCTTCACCTTTAATTGTGGGGCTTGTTTTGAAATCCTGGCAACCCAGTTATTGGATATATTTTTAACTAGGTTGTCTTTTTTTCTCTCTAACCTTTGTTACTTCAAAAGGCCACGGTATTGATTTTGTTCTACCAACATCCTACTGATGACAAAAGCTGATTAGCATATATAAGCTGCCACAAAACAACTGCTGGAACTTTACCACTTGCTAACGTCAAGGGACTTCTCCTAATTCCCACTGTAAAACACTGATTAATTTCAAAGGGGCTGTAGCACAAACCTCAAGGCTAACTCTAGCAAAGGCAGAGATGCCTTGGGCCACAAACCATATAATAATTAGTCAGTGTCATGTGTTCCCCCCCACCACCACCTACCTGTACAGAAAAGACAGAATGGTTGAGAATGGTCAGGAAATTGAGTTTCTGGGGAATCAACCTACCATTAAACAATACCTGTTCTAATGATGGACTAGCTTTTCCATGTCCGTTTCATCAGAAATGTGTAGTTAAAACTAAGAATAATCAATCAAACAAATGTTATGGCTAATGCCTTCTTTCATGTAAGAATGTAATGTAATCATTCACTAAGTAGACCAGATTAAATTCTCAGTTGGTTTTACAACATTCCTTTCGAGTATTTAATTGTTCAAGTCATGGATACCACACATGGCCTTGAAGGTTGTCCTATAGTCACTGTACTTTACTAATCTTATAAGCTTTCGCCTAGCTTTTGAAAACTGAGACATCTGAGCCTGGATATGGGGATTATGTGGCCTATCTTAGAAGGATCAAATGACTTAGATATTTCAGCCACGACAAGCAAATATCTGACTACAAAAATCTATATATTTTTAAATTACGATATCACTCAATCAGATGTCAAATCACAAAAATTACGATCTCAAAAACACTTTGCTGTAAAGTTAAGCCATTGCAAAATTGAAACTGAACGCCCAGAGGAGAGGCCTACACTCTGTTAATATATATGCACAACATAAACTTTAATGAAATATAATAGCTACAAATCCATATGAATTTCAATAGAAGCTGTTTCATTCCCCGGCCATTCCATTGTTTATTGCAGAATCAAAGCCATTATTTTAAAGTCCATAGTATATATAAGACATTTTCCATATACTCAATGAAAAACTGACACAAATTGAAACTTGTGACATTTCATAACCTAACATTAAATATAGTACTCCTATTGTGGCTTCCGGTAGACTTTTGCAATATCCTTGTGCAGTTTCTTTGATGTTAAATAAAATATCTAAATTATGTTCATAGAGCTTTTTTTAAAAATTATGTCTCAATCCTAAAATTTTAGGTGATGCAAAACCTTTGTCCATATCTGTAAAGGAGATAATAATAATATATTTATATTGCACGTTTCATAGTGGACCACCATCACAAAGCGCTTTACAGAGGTAGGCTGTTATTATATGCAGAGTCACTTACAATAGGGCATTGATTTAACATCTCATCCACAGGATGGGGTGCAAGGTGGTTAAGTGACTTGCTCAGGGTCACACAGTGAGTCAGTCAGTAGCAGAGGTGGAATTTTGAACCAGTGACAAGCCCTGGACGACACTACCTCCTTGACAGTATGTAGATTGCATGAGGCTTTCTTGGGTCTTCGCTGTCAGTTACACTGTATTAGTCCACTCCCTTAGTAGGCATGTCCTTATATGATAAAAAGATGGACTGTGTTTAGAAACCTAATGTGCCCTGTCAGAAATTCTCAGTAGCTACAGTATCATTAGCCAGAACATTTGTTCCACTTAACAGCAGCCCCACTATCATGCTATTTAAATAGGTACCTTGATTCCATTTATTGAATCAATATTTTAGGACTGTTTATATGATACAAAATAATTTAATGCATTTAATTTGATAATGCAGTTTATAGAGAATAACACTTTGAAATATGTTCTGTTTATATTGGTAACTAGCTACATTTTCTGGTTATATTCCCTGTGTTACATCACCTATGTTTACTGCGCATTGTATGTTTTTTCAAAGTCTTGTCAGGGCAACTTTTTGTCCCCCAAAGAGTTCACATAAACAGTTTAATCATTCTAAAAATTAAAGATCGTTCAAAATAATAGTCACAATTCCATAAAGCATTGCAATGGAATCCATGCTTGCAAACACCATTTTAAGATGTTGCCAGAGGTAGAGCACAACTTGATAATCCATAGATCTGTCCAAAAAGACGATGACTGCCATACTGTCAATGGCTACTGGCGTATCATTGAGGTTAGACCACTGAAAGCTGCTATTTGATGGGAACTTTTTGCTGCTGCTGGATGTTCTAAGGGAAGAGGGGTCACACTAGAACCTCAAGGTGGGAGATTGACAGCAGTAATATAAGTTCCATTGTTTGTTGTCATAAAAAAAAACACATTTGTTGACATAGATATTATGGTTCATGGAGGCAAAGAAAATGCACGGAGAACTTGTATCACTGCCTCCAATGTACTCCACACTGTCTCTCCAAGGAACGACTGGTATTGTGAACATTTTTCGCAAATGTTCTTTCCATTGCCTTCAGAACTCATTCATGTATCTGATTTGCTACCTCCCTATACTGCAATGGAAGACAAAATGTATTCCTTGTTATGGAATCAGTCCCTGTGTGTCTTGATTATTTCTATATAGCAATGTTTAGAAAGTTGCTTGTCTTTTTCTGTATTATTAAATATTTGGACACATTATAACATAAGGGCTGTATGTTTGATACACTGTAAAAGTAATTGCAATTAGCACAGCACAAGCAGCACCAGCACAATGAAGGAAGCTGATTAGAAGTGTGAAAAATAGCAAGGATAAAAAATGACTGCAGGCAAGTTAGCAAAATCGGTACACATTCTTCCTATTGACTAACACAATGAGGTTCATTGAGAACCAGGGAATATAAACACACTAATGAGTGTACAAGATCCATTGAAAACACCAGGCAGCCTTTAAACCTAATGCAGTTGTACATCAGTAAAGACACAAAATGACAGTCCTGGAAACAGTCTGCCAGTCCATCATGGGCTTACAGTTTGTTGTACAGCTGCAGACTTTCTAATGGAAAAGAGACAAAGCATGAACAAAATAACTGTTGGAAAATCCAGTCTACATGTTCCAGCAGAGTTTGCCAGTGAGAGCAGATCAGACGCTTGTTAATGTGTTTGTCAGTGCACTCAGTCAACACTTGCGCATAGTTTGTCAGTAGCAGCGAGACACATGTGGCATTGTAACCCCAAACAAAGTTCAAAAGACTTTCTTTCAAGGCTAGTCCAAGGTGACACGTGTTAACGATGGGCGGACACTGCTAAGCACATGAATGACAGGTGAATGGAATTCCTGACACTGTGAAATGTTGTAACACAAGGCATCTGCTGCAAACTTGAGACCTGCAACTGTTAGAATTATTACATTTCAATTAGCTCAATAGAGCCACTAAGAAAAGAATACTACTGTTAGGATTCTTACTGTAATTACATTGTCCTCAAAGCAGTGTTTTATACGAGGGACAGTACTCGCAAAACTGAAAACGAAAGAATATTATGTGTATTTAATTCACATTTTCAAGTGATACACAAATGTAATTTATTTATTTATTTAAACTGATCTCATTTTAATTACTAAGATATTTTATTTTCCAAAGAGAATATTTTTCTAGGTGCCATTTGATCTGTAAATATGCTGTTTGGGTATACTTGAGATGCTAAACTACTAATATACTGCATAATAACAAATTGCAAAATTAAAGGATCCAATTTTGCAATGAATTACATAGCATAATTTACTGTGAATATAATAAACCAATACTAATTTACTGTTTGTGAGTGTGTGTATATATATATATATATATATATATAATTTGAATAAGAACAAGAAAAGACTAGAAGGTTAGGACCACATTGTAGAGTTTTCTGGCTGTGCATGGAACTCTTTTTGAAAACTGTCTTCAACAATAGTCTCCATGTATAGGAGGCCAGTTTCCAACCGACTTGCTGTGTTAATTTTCCTATTCCAGTGCATAGCAATATTAATATTGTTTGAATTGCTGGCACTTCCTTAAAGTGCTCAATTGTATCTAATACTTAATGAGTTGTGGGGATAATGAAGGTTATTTTAACTGTGTTTTTGAGGCAGGACCTAAGGCACAGTCATTAGAATTGATGTTCTAATAATGAACTATAATGACGGTGTAGTGTAATTCATCTCAAACTGTTCCCCTTGTATAAATATTATGAATAAATCAAATTATGCATACCATGCACTCTCCAGCTAAATGTACTATTGTTTTTAAGACCACATATGTATATAAACCCAGGCAACAAAGCTTTGTAAAATGAATACACATATATTTGTAAAAGCTATTTCATCTCATAGACTTGTTATTGGTTGCACTTTGGCTTACAGGATATACAAAGCATTGTGTTTGCACTGTAATAACTAAGCAATAGCCAATGGCTCCTGCCTTTACTATTGTGTAATTACCTGATGTAATAACATAGCAACAATATGTTAGATCCCATCCTAATGTAATTACACAAGTAGATAAGAACATGTGGTAGTTACCCAGTTATTATTATATTATTATTATTATTATTATTATTATTATTATTATTATTGAAGACAGACAGTTGCTAAAATATACTGTATTATATCTAAATATTTTAACGTGCCACCCACAGTTGCCAGGCATAATAAAATGAATAATACTTTCATAAACTAATAATAGTAAAATGTACGTAGGCTTTTGCCTCTGCAGTTGGCCTAGTAAATGGACATGATGGATATCAGATTTAATTTATATAAAGCAAGAAGTGGGAAAAATGATGTAATCAAACACAGCATGCTTAAACTCCCCCCCCCCCTCCCCCCTGAACTGGACAATTATTTATCCCCATGTACAAATTATACAAGTACCCTAATATGTGTGAATGTCTATGCAGAGGAAGTCAGTGATCATAAATTATTAGCACTAGCAGTTCTTGTTGGGTATGAATAGAAGTCCCAGTGCCAATTGGGAGCAATTCTGTAATGTATACCCTTCTACATTAGTAACAGAAGAAGACTGGTTCAACCTGTGACTACATTAATAGCTATAATGTTTGGATACTTTGTGATGGATCTGGCTCCGTTCCAGCAATCTTCAGTTTTTTTTTTTTTTTAATTTAAGTCCAATTCCTGACCACCCAGCTCCTTGGCCCTCCAAGTGATTGCTGAATGAAAATGAACAGCAGCTGTATCTGATTATTTTTAAGAAACAGTTGCCATTCTTTCATTGAGCATTTGACCGAACTGAACTCCACCCCAAAGCTCACTGTACAGTTTACATGTGTACCTGTGTATTGTCTCAGAATACACCTGGTTTTGATTCCAGCGACATGCAGAAGTGTGTTACAGTAGAGCAGCATTCAAAATATATTGTATCATGTAGTGGGGTTCACCTAAAAAAAAGGGCCTGCTGGGATTGTCTTCAAATATAACAAGTCGGTTGTTGCCCAGGAGATCTGCCCACTTCATGATATGTTTTCCAGATCTTGACTTATGTTGTGCTCTTCTGAGCATAGGTTCCGGATCTTTGTTGCACTGTTATGAAAGTGGGTGTGTCTTGTCCATTATTGATGAGTTCTATGATTTAGGGTCAAAGCTTGCTACACACACCTGCAGACTTGAATTGTAACTACTTGAGGCCAGACTGGCTTTCCATTGTTTGTTTTCTGTAAACGTTGCCATTCCAGGATCACCCAGGATTCTGCCTTGATGGACACATGGGTCAGTGTTGCCACTGCTCCCTCTGTTGTGAAGCGACTGAGATCCTTTTAGTTTTTCTATGATTGTTGCTGAATAGTTGCACACAGATGATGTAGGTCTAGTGTATCATATGACAAGTAATATGAAACGTGACCACAGCTAGTGTATATGATCTTACATGTGGATGGGTCTACAAGCCAGGGCAGGAACCCAAAATGTAAGCCAGAGGAAATCTTAAATGTATTACGTAATCTTCAAGTGGTAAATTGTGTTGGTGGTTGATTCTCTGGGGTAGATGTACTAAGATGGTCCAGTCGCAGCGCAGACATACCGCAGTTTCATTTCTGTTGCAGCAATTTGCAAAGTATACATTTTGTCGTATGTATGAAGAGAAAATATGTTAATAAAGAGAGCCGCAATATACTTATTTAAATATTTGTTTTTAAATTAGTGAGATCTCTAGCGATGCGAGAGTCATGCAACATTTTTTTGAATAAATAATGAAAGGCAGTTTAATCCCTTCAGATTCTATAGTGGGACCCCACATTCATCCCCAAATAAAAAAAATGTGTTTCTATCAAAAAGCTTTTTGTAATCATTCAGCAGTCCGTCGCTGAACCGGATATGTTTTGTCCCGTGACAAGGAGGGTGTGTGGGTTTAATTGTGTCTTAAAAAACATTCCTCACAGACCCACAATTTTTAGTATGTTATTTATAGCGTGTTGTATTTTAGATGTGGTTCATAAATCATTGAGTTGAAATAGTTATAATCACCCTAATGTGTTTTGGGAAGTCTACACACTACATTATGAACACAAAAATGTAAGATGTGTACATGTAATTATTTACCTACACAGTTTACAGTTTACATGCATGTAAAATGTAAATGATGTCATAGTGCGTCTTTTTAATTCCTGTAGGCAGACCACGTGTAAAGAAAAATAAAATCCGGACATGGATGGTCATTTTTTATTTATTAATATACATTGTGTACAATTACGCTTATATGACCTAATTAAAAATTTAACTTTACATTTAAATGATAAAAATGTTTTAAATTAAATTATTATTATTTATTTATTATTATTATTTATTATTATTATTATTATTATTATTATTAAATTATTATTAACTTGATTACTTAGTAGCCTAGATAATTAACACAAAATAGATCATGGTGCCGAATTGACAAGTTAGGATACTTACAGGGCAGTAAATTCTTGTTAATATGAATTTCAAGGGACCAGCAACACACGTTGGTGAAACCAGAAATGTCATAGAAATTTGTTTTGAAGGCTTGTAAGTACATCCTGCTTTTAGGGAAATACAGGTAATTGTGTGTTTGCCTCAAAAATGCATTGAGCACAACTGGCAACGGCAGAGAAAAAGCAGACTGGGAAATGCCAGCAACAATTGTGACTGCTTAAAACATGCTTTCAAAAGTTTTTAACAAATTGATGCAACTGTAAGTGTCGTAATTGCCCGCAGCTTCCATACATCTTATTATAATATTTGAGAACCCTCATTTGCACTAGCTCTGCCCCCTTTTTGCAAATTTTTGCAGGAATGCCCATAATTGCATATTGATCTAAGGCTGAACTGCAAAGCAAAACTGCTGCTGCAACGCATTCCCTAAAAGGTTGTTAACAGTATTGCGTTTGTTTAGTACATTTCACCCTAGACTTCTGACTCTATTGTACATCTACCCCTCTGTATTACAAATGTGCAGTAAAATGGGCAGGCAACTAAAATATAACATTTTGCTTCTGTAGGTTACACCTATAAGAAAAAAGTGGTGTTCCTTTTATATTGTATCAGTCTTAATATCAACTTTGGAGAGAGGGGGGGCAAATAAGCAAAACAACCTCTGAATTGCTCATTTGAAACAATGCTGATTTTGACTTTCCTTGTCTTAATATTGTCCTCTGAGTGCACTGCTTGTTCCCTTATGATATCATATGGCACCTAGCAGATTCATTAGCATTTGTGTTTCTCAATGGCAGGGAGCATAGCTGGAGGGCATTCTACAAACCTGCTTGAGGGAATAAATGCTACTGCAGAACATTTATTGCTGAAAAAACTATTTTTTTATAGAGCGTTATTTTGTTTTCCATATTTTCTAACAAAATATTATTCAGTCTGGAGCACTTTTTGTTTTGTTGTTAATCTTCTCACTGTTTTTTGGCATCGTTGTCAGTGCACAACCCAGCAGCTACATTAACGTGCATATGCATCAGGGTGAGTGATATTGCTTCTGTATGTGTTGACTACACTGATTTTAAAGAGACCAATGTTCAATATCAAACACTGGGGGGGCTGGGAAACTGTCGATTCCTGACACACAGAAAGACACCAGAGGATGCATTACTGTAATGAACTGACAATTTCCACTTCCAGAGCTAAAAACAAGAAGTAAAGCAAGTCCCGGGGAACAAAAATAATTAAATCTATAGGGTTGCATTATTTGACTCAAGCGGTCTTGCCAAAAGGCCACTGGTTATAAACACAAATGGATACGGGGTTTATTGTGGCCCATTCTTGCTCGGAGGTGTTTAAGGCAAGACAGCAAGCCCACGGTGAGTATTAATGCATAATGTACTTAATAAATTCTGCATATTTATTCATTTTAAGAGTAGCCCTGTCAACAACATGCATCACTGGATTGCAATTAGTTAAGCCACCTAAGAAATAAATTGTATTCTTTGTCATATACAATATGTTGTTGTTAAATAATTATAGATGATTTATGCAAATTCTTATGTTGCAAATAAATACATTAATAAATAGAGTCAATGGAATTGTACACAGCCCCTTTTTAACTAGCTCAAATTCCCACCATGCTTCCATTATAAACAATGGAAACAGTTGATTGAAGTTATTAAGAGAAGGGGCTCTCAATATCAGATGATGTATTGTATGGTAATCTATCTTTGGACTTAACTTGAATGGCAGAAACCTGGTTCTAAAAACAGTGCATGTCACACTACGTATCTATGCGTGCAGTACCACATTGATATATGTGAGGACTGTGATCTGTTGCTTGCTTGGTTATAACAATCGAGGCAGTACTTCTAGAATAGTAACATTCCCAAAATACATTCTCAAGATGCTTTCCAGGAAACCTTCAAGCAGGTGTGTTCTAAGATCACTTTCACAGATTAAATGTAGCATTTATAAAGACACATGTTTCCACAGGGCAACATTTAGAATTAAATAGAGTAACTATAATTTTCTAATTACAGTGGGGAATTTTCATGAAGAGTTAGTGTCTCAGTTAACATGCATTGACCATAATGCTAATAGTTTATGAATACAGGTCAATTATGTGTTTTAAAAGTTATGCAGTACAATGATAATTCAGAAGAAAATCAAAGCTGATCCAATTGCTATGAATGTCTCAGTTTGGCTGGATTTAGTGGTTTTATTTAAAAATAATATTGAAAATCCTTTTCTTTTTTTTTCTTTTTTTTAATTTTTTTTTTTTTACTGTATTTCAGAGTAAACATTTCCTGTTCAAAATGTCTTCATCTGAAACTTTTTGATGACTATCTGCATTCAGTGGCTCTGACATTAGCACGCACACTAATATTCTTTAGTAATATTTAATTCCAGAATGCTAAAAGTATTTGCATGTTATTTCCATCAACATCAAATGTCGGTGATGTGCTGTTGTCTTTCAAGCAGTTATCTCTGTTATCTCCCTTCATAAACAGCACTCTCAGGAATAATAATAATAATAATAATAATAATAATAATAATAATAATAATAATAATAATAATAATAATAATTCCATGTTTAGAGGCCAATTGGTATGCGATTGAAAGTTCGGAACACCACATTTCGTTTTGTTTAGGCTCTGACAATCCATTAGACAGAGAAACTCTTTTTGTCAGATGCTGGAGTGCTGGGGTACTGTACATCACTGACATGGATTCAGATTTAATAGAATGATGTCGCAGGTGAACATGGATTTATTATTCAAGAAATACAGGGAGATGTACAGTACTTGGCTGTGGTAAAATAACACATAAACCTTATATGGGTGCTCCCGAGTGGTGCATCCGGTAAAAGCGCGCCACGTGGAGCGATGGATGTGCCCCATAGAGTCAGCTGATGGCACACGTTTTGGAGGACAGAGTGTGTTCGTCTTCTCCGCTCCCGGGTCAGGGCAGGGGTGGACATTTCAAATTGGGAGAAAAACAGGGTAATTGGCGACTACTAAATAAAAAAAATATTAAAAAATTTAAAAATAAAAAATTGGGTTCACTGTGTGGTTAAAGCTTTACAATGTATAATGAAAGCATGGTAAAGCACGTGCAAGAAGGGAAATAATGCTAATGGTGTATGAATACAAGCATAGCTCCCCATGATAAAGTATGGCAATATAAGGCACAGGAAAAACATTGTGAACTACAGTTCACATTTATTTTAAATGTTTTATCCATGGCAAATACGAGAGGATGAGGCAAAAACCTATTCAGTACCAGTAAAGAATAAATGGGTCTCTCTTAAAAGGAAGCCAGTTGTCTTAAAACACTATGGATCTGCAGCCCTTGTATTGCCAACTTAATTCAGGGCGTGTTTTACTTTAATACCAAACGTTTATAATAAAGCCCTTTCCTGCCACAGTGAGGACAACAGGGGACATCTGTGCTTACCACTTACCTGCTTGAAGGCATTTAACTTCACAGGATTGGGGTGCTCTTACAGAAAGCAGAAGAGGAGCAGGTTCATTATCCGATACTGTATATGTAGGGTTTGGAAAACAACTGACAGTGTAATCACATTAGAAAAAGATGTCCTTTTATTATAAAACCCGGAAAAAGACGCTGCCAACTGACTGAAATGCCTGCAATTGGGTCTTTTGTTATTGTACTGTTTCTCAATGAAAGCCGTATGCATGCATATTAAGTCATTAAATTGCAAGAAGAAGAAAAATAGATCTGTTGCTTGTGAGTCATTAAAACTGCATGACAGCTCTGTGCACGCGAATATGAGTAAGAGTATTCAATACGCAGAAGATATAAACAATAGAACCTGCTCCAGTAATCTAGTGGGTAATGTTTTATTTTAACCTTTACTCTTCTCTTAAAAAAGGAGGGGATGGGGGTCACAATAAAATGGTGTCAGGATAATGTCCTGCACCTAGTACAGTATTGTGTTTATTTGCGGTGGTCTCCAAATAATCTACAGTATACCATTCCTGACTTTTCTGATCCAGTCATGAACTCAATATATAGTAGAGATTTGGGCCCCATCATTACATAAAAACATAAGAACTGAAGAAAATTTGCAAATAAGAGGAGGCCATTCAGCCTATTAATGCATTTCATGTAAAAGACACCAATGATTTAGCATCAACAACATGACTTGGTAACCCATTCCATACACATCCCATTCCCTTACAAACTACTAGTAAACACAGTTGGTTGTTTGAATTTCAGCAGTACACCACTGGATCGGAGTATAAGATTTGAAACTAACCCAGGTTAGCATGTTATTCCATGCATGTCATCCCCACTTATACACATTGTCATTAACTTGTAAGAAAATGTAACTTGTAACTATGCATCATAACATTGTAATTAAGTGTAAGTACACATGAATTTATTATGTAACTACTATGCTATTCCACAGTAATTAAAGAAACTTCCTGTAAAGTGTTGCCCAGAATCATATATGAAATCATAACATGCCTCGCTGTTTTATTCAATAAATAAGTTATCACTTGAGAATGGGACAAGCAGAGTCTGTTTTCATTTTCTACCCTATAATTATATTAATCCTGTAGGTGATGTATTGAACCCTTTATTAGAATTACTAATACTAAATATTGTGGGAAGAGTTCTGTTAGGGAGCAGGTAATACAAAGCTTCTCCTTAGAAAAGTTTAGCACAGTATTTTGCATAGTATGTTTGCAGTTTTCCCATGTTTTTCCCATGGTGATACTATACATTTTCTATAGTTTACTGTGGTTTGCCATGTTTATTAATATGTTTTACCATAACTCGCTATTGTGTACAATGCTTACCTCTGCATTTACTATGCTTTGCTACACTTTGCTTTCTAGGGTCAGTGCAGCTGTAAAGATCAGTATGCCTGTATCTGTTTGGGGGTTAAATTCTTTATTTTTCAATAATATCAACATAAAATATATTGGAAAAGAGTGGAAAAAAGAGGAAAATTGAAAAGAATGTTGCTCATCACATCACTGTTGGGCACATTGACATGGCAATCCTTGTCTATTCTCTTATTGCTACAGTATAGCTTTTTTCCTTTTGTTACAGTAAATGCATATGTAAAGATGCTGGGGGTAGTCTAGTGCATTAAGAATGCATTTACTGGCTACATATTTCCTTAGGGAATGAGCATAATGCTCACTACTGCTGCCAAAAATCTTATTTTTAATCATCTTTTAATCATCTCTTGTTTTTTTAATGGGCAGTGTAGCACATTTAAAAATAAATTAGCCTTACTTGTTTTTTTTTAATTTTGTATTATTTATTCAATGATTTTTACACTGACTATTTTTATTTAGGTGGAAGGCAATGTTATGATGTCACAATTTCCTGATCAATAGACCTGTGCTGCCCTCTTTTGGTCATCCAACATCTTACCACCAAGGGTCAAAGGTAATCAGTAAAGGTACACAATTTACCTGCAACTATAACTAGGCCTTGCAAAGAAACAATGCTCTTTTTTTTTTTTTTTTTAATAGACACATATATAATATTCTAGGGCTAAACAAAAGAATAAATGTGTTAAATAGCATGGCATACTGTTAATGTTAATTATGCTTCAATACGTATGTATTAGTGCATTTGAATGCTGAATGGATTCAGAACGAAATGTTGTCGCATTTCCAGAAACACTTCCAACACACAGATGAATGTGGTTCTACAGGTGTGGGAGTTTATATATAATATAAAGGAACATTCTTTTAAATTGTAAGGTTTTTAGTTTTTTTTACAACTCTTTTGCACATAAAATATACTCAATTTAAGCACAACAGGCAGATTGAGAGCGAGGAGAGTATGAGATGTGAGATGTGAGATGTGTACAAACAGAAAATGCTGCACTTAAAAGTTGCTTCAGAGAAAAACTCATAACAGAAAAGATACAGATGACTCCTGAAAAAACAAAGAACCAAGTGACAGTGCTAGCAACACAGGAAAAAAATATAGTAAGAACATAGTTACAAGCTACTGTAAATGTAACATAAGATTAAGTGTGCTCTGCTATATTCCTGTTTAAGTGCAAGAAAGAAAAAAAACTATGCTACTGTAATAAAACAATTATTGTGACTAAGAGATGGTCAGTGACCAGTGTTTGTGTCTCAAACCTAGACATGAATGCAAAACAATATGCAGGATACATTCAGGAATGTCTACTCAATAAAACTGTTAATGGAAGAGGTTAATATTGTATTTTAAGGTACTCCAAGGTACTTGGTTTTGCATGGGATTATAGCATAGGAAGAACACTGAGAAACACGATGTTAGCAACCCAGAAAAGTTTTAGTATGGAACTCCCAAAGGCTTGTTTCATTTTGTTATGGCCTGGGTTCCTCTAAATTATAGCACTCCTATTGCTGTTGCCAATTATAGAGAACATACTGTTGCTGGACCTATACACACTATACACGCCTCATGCATGAATACCTTGTGTTTCTATTTCCATCTTTCCATGGGCCCAGAACAACACTGAATATATTTCGAACCTTGATATACTATTGGTGACGGTCTGCTACCGCTTGTGCACATACATTTTAGACTCTCTGTAACAAGGCTCTTGTATGTCTGTGGTCCTTATAGAGAGAAGAAGAAGATTGCCAGGCCAACACTTTCACTGCTGAGATTATCCCTCCTGCATTATTCACTGCTCTAAGATATCGAACAGCAAGCTGTACAGCAGACGTTAGGTCTGAACCCTGTTACAATAGGCTTGACAGGGCTCCTTTCATCCAGGCTGAAAATACTGACAGTTGCTTATGTGAGTCAGCCAGCACTATGGAGCTGATACCTCACCCAAGAGGAAATGCTTTAGGTAAATTTCAGGAGCAGAATAGTCAGAGTTAATCCTATTTTGCACGTGTATATTATCAACAGTGCTGCTAATAAAGCAAGACAAAACCAGAATTAGCTGTGAGTGTTGGAGATACTCAGCTGAATACCAAATTGTTATTAAGCAGATTTTTTTTCTACGGCTATTAGTGATAAAGAGCGAGGGGGGGGGGGGGGGGGGACAGAATTAAATAATGGATACTGTCCTCTGCCCATATGGCTGGAGAGTGAATTATGTAAATAGCTTTTCTCGGCTTGTGGTCTTTATGAGCGGTGTGTTGTGTCATTGGAGAGGTTTCTTATTGTTATTGTTGCCCCATTTTGTCTGTTTTACAAGGATCATGGACATTTTGATTGCTTCAGACAGCACCCTACATGAAATATTGATATAAATTAGTATTGAATATTCCAAGAATTATGTTATAGCTTGTAATTGCAATATTGGCCAGCCTGTCTCCGAAAGACTGGAAATATAGCCAAATTACACTACAGTACACGATTAGGAACAAGCCGAGTTCCTTTCCCCAAAACAACAGGATGTCACTCAGCAGAGCTGCTATGTAGGATTAATGATGCTGTGTTTTGTAAACCACAATACTAAAAAAAAAAAAAGCAGTCCTTGTGAGTGTTTAATATGGATTACCCATTTCTTTGTCTGCCGCTGTTGCCACACAATTAAGTGTTTAAATGTCTGGAACTATTTGTTTCACAAACTTTAAACATTGCTGGTATGCTGTCACACACACCCAGGGGGTGTACCAGGCAGCCTTGTCTTTGACCTCCTATTCAAAATGGCTGCATGGCAGCCATCTTGTAAGTTTTCCCTGTGATAACAATAGCATCAGAACTAGACTGCATTAACCACATTATACATTTTCATTTAAATTTGTATATTTTACAAAAAACTTCTTTTTTTCTTATATTGTATTGGCATTTCCATCCATATTTTTGGAGTTTTTGTATGCAACCATAAAAAGCCAGCACTGTAATTGTAGATTGTAAGTGATTGAGGTTATCACTCTAAAACAAAATCACTTTGCCTTAAATACCTTACTGGAGGCCTCAAGAAACAACTGACACTATTGCTTACCTAATGGAGGCATAATATATATATATATATATAGAATATATATATATATATATATATATATATATATATATATATATATATATATATATGTGTGTGTGTGTGTTGTGTGTGTGTGTGTGTGTGTGTGTGTGTGTGTATATATATATATATATATATATATATATATATATATATTATATATATAATATATCCTTTGAGGTGGTATGGTGCATAAATTAACCTTGTTTGTAAAACAGAGGCCTATTGTTTTTATTGTTCTCAAAGTCCCCACAATATCAAGTTATTTTAATCCCCTGCTGGGAATACTGTCCAGGTGTCTCTATGTATATTTATCACAGGTTTTCACACATGTAAGAACTCCACAAGCAATCAAAAGTCATGGGAGATGTCTGCACATTTATTTGAGGTTGAGGTTATAATTCATCTCTGGTGCAATTATTTAATTAACTTGATTTCAAATTGTCACCGGAAACTAAAAGTAAACATATTGTCGGGTCTTGAAATATACCCTACTTTACAGAATAATAATTTTAAAAATATCTAAAAATGTGAGACATGAAATTGTATTTATGGTGAAGACATGTGGGGGGAAAAAGGGGGGGGGGAATCATTTCAAATCATAAATTAAAACAGAAATTATCCATCCACTCTATACCTCTGGGGTTAATGATGAATCCTGTGTGGATCAGCATTTACTGTAACGGTGAGATTTAGTGCAATTTAATCTGTTTTGTAAATTATATATAATGCAATCATTTTGTTTTCCACAGGAAGCTCAGTTAGGAAGTATAAAGGATGAATCTGTTTTATTAGATTGCGTAAACTATTCTGACTCCTCCATATCTTCAGTGGCTAACATGTTGAATGAACCTGCCTCTTTCCAAATTAATGTTCTCCTTCAACCAGGGTCCCCAATGCAGATGTCAAAATAAGGGTGTCATAATAAATTGCTTTTATTGCACTGTCTGACCCCACTAGCAGTCTTTAAATGTGGTTTACATAAGTTCACACACTTAGAAAGCATGTCCTAAAGATCTGACATTTGTAGCCCGCAGCAACTGTCAGGGAGAATGTTTCTGCAGAGCTTGACTCAGACACAAGAGGCAGAGTTTGGTGCGTGAGAGCACTGTACTACTATGCAACCCTAAAACATATTTTAGTTATAGATTTATTACATTTTTGGGGAAACTATGAGCAACACACACATATACTGTGGCAAGTGGCTCTCTAAAGAAATTAACTTTAGTGCAGTAAAATATTCATATCATTAAGTATTCATTTTTGGCGGTCAGTCAAGCATAGTTGTCTTTTAAACCCCTCTTCAGATGCTAAGTGTTAATAAACTCCCTGAAGAATGCCAACTTGATTGAATTTCCCATGGATCACAGCAAGGAGAGGCACTATGCAGACCTGTCAAGATAAGATGTTGTACTGTAATTGTTCCTGATGCATTCTGTGCTAATTACCATTGCGGAAAGTAATCTCTAAAGATTATGGCAGCTGTCATAAATAACAAGCAAGTGATTCCACGCTACATTATGAGAAAGGGTTTTTCAGGCTCTTTTCTAGCAGTAGAGTGTGCATTGGTGTTACTAATGAAGCCTTTTCTCATTCCTTCCAGAGTGATGTTTCCATTTGACAATGTCATGTAGCTAAAACAGAGGTTAATTTGCCTGGCTCTGTGAGGTTCATTATTTTACCTGACACTGAGGACACAACCATGTATGTTAAGGATGGCAAACAGAAATTAGTTTTGATTCATTTTGTCACTTAACACTTCCCTTTTTTTTCAAACATGAGATTGCAGTGAGGCAAGAGTGACATTTCCACCGAGACAATTATCTTCTTTTTTTTTTTTTTAAATGTATTAGAAGCGCTGTTAGTCCCTGTTAAAGTCAACCTACTATTTGCGAACCATTCACAAAAGCTACTTCATAGGTCATGTGGTACACTGTTACTTGAGCTGAGATCAGAGCAGCAACAAGTAGAAATTGATACAAATTAATTCTCTAGGACACTATCTGAAGAGACACATAATTAGTATTTTCCACAGAGACTTATAAAATTATACTTTTCCACATTGATCTCCATTAGTTCCCTGCAAGATTGGGTAAAAAAAAAAAAAAATGAATAACTCAATCAGTTTTAAGCAGTACCCATGAAATGATAACGTCTCAGTATAACAGCCTGATTACACATCCAGTGATTGCCTCTAATATACTGTAGTAAAAACATGTAAACCAATTCATTCCTGTGAACTGACAAAATACGTGAAGGCTTCCTCACTACTGCTTGTTACTGCACACCTTGAATTGAACCAGTTCTGTTCCTTTGAATACACAGTGGAATCCCTGTATCATGAGTATAAAACCGTCACAACTGATTATAATAGACTAGTCTTTATTTCTATTTCAACTGGTTTGTTAGAGTTTTCTTATGTAAAAGTTTTTACATTTTTCTTCACGTCTCCTTGTATTACCCATTCTTGCCACATACTTTCCTTCTGGATGGTGAAGGTTTGGGGAGCTTGGTCATCAATGTCAGTGTGTGTTGGAGTTCCTGACACACTGCACGCAACAGTGGCTGTTTGCAGCAGGATGCACTACACTAACTCCCTGCGTGAAAGCCACCCCAGCTACCTTTGCTGCACATGTACTGGAGAGAAAGCCAACAGATCGTCAGCACCCCAGACACAGGTTTGGACAGTCTATAGCACCAGACTGGAGATGAATGATATCTGACACATTCAATTACCAGTAAACAACGCTGGAAAGCTTGCTTCTGTTTTACATTGGTTTTGACCTTTGCAACACTTTGCTGTAAACTGAAAAATAAGCACCAAATGGAAGCGTGTCTTTCACTTTGTGTGTTGCTTTGTTTTTTGTTGAACTTTATCCACTCCATTACAAGTACTAAATAGAGATTTAGGCAAATATGTTCACAAGAAGTGTTGGTCAATGCTATCCATTTACATTTTTTCAATAGTAAAACCGTAATCTTAAGTGCCATTAATTATTTTTACACTTCTAGTTACATGGGCAGTTATTGTAATACTACTGAAAGCAATGAACTCATTATTCTTTTCATCCTCCCTGCGTTCCCCCTAAACCAAACCCTAACCTAAACCTAACCGCAACCCCAACCCCAACCCAAACCCCAAATCCAACCGCCAACCCAAACCCCAAATCCAACCCCCAACCCAAACTCCAAATCCAACCCCCAACCCAAACCCCAAATCCAACCCCCAACCCAAACCCCAAATCCAACCCCCAACCCAAACCCCAAATCCAACCCCCAACCCAAACCCCAACCCCAACCCCCAACCCAAACCTCAACCCCAACCCCCAACCCAAACCCCAAATCCAACCCCCAACCCAAACCCCAACTCCAACCCCCAACCCAAACCCCAAATCCAACCCCCAACCCAAACCCCAAATCCAACCCCCAACCCAAACCCCAAATCCAACCCCAAACCCAAACCCCAAACCCAACCCCCAACCCAAACCCAACCCCCCCAACCCAAACCCCAAATCCAACCGCCAACCCAAACCCCAAATCCAACCCCCAACCCAAACCCCAAATCCAACCCCCAACCCAAACCCCAAACCCAAATCCAACCCCCAACCCCAACAAATATTTTAGACTTAAATGTGCAGTGAATATTCACTGTCAGCTACCAAGCACCCCTTAATCTTTACACGGCAGAAAATTCTAGCCTCCTGGGTAAGTTGGTTGGTACTGAGATGGAACTAAGCTAGCTTTAAACTGACAATCCTGGGAAACAAAGTATTTTCTGTGCAAATTTACTACAAGAGTTTGCGGGAGGATGTCGTATAGGCCTGCTTCATGACCAGTTTGTTGTTTTTTTGTTTTTGTTTTTTTTTGAAGTGGAAATGTACTTTTATAAATTAGTAGGTGTGAACTATTTCACGCTAACTAGGATGCACTGGTTGTAAAAGTAGGTTAATGAGAAGAGCACATCTTTCCTACAAATTTTTCTTTTCATGCTCAACACTACTAAATTAACAATGACATATCTGGGTTGCTATCATCTAAGAAGCATTATTATTATTATTATTATTATTATTATTATTATTAATTATTTATTATTATTATTATTATTATTTATTATTGCCATAGCACAGCACTGCATTGCATTTGAAGCAGTTCTCAAAAAAAGCTGCAGCCCACTGAAAGATTTCCTTTTCATGGTAGTTTGTTACATACAATCCCAAGAGGTGTCTATATGCAGGTTCACAGCAGCTTTATTTAATACAATATGTCTTATGAGAGATTTTATAAAACAGCTAGATGTTCACACAGTGAGAAGATAAGTGCCCATACTAAATCACAGAAATGTTGATGCAAGTCCTCCCAAGCCTTCACAAGAAAAAGAAAAAGTTGAGGGAAAAAAAGCAACATTCCTTTTTTGTCTTTGGGTGTTTATTGTGAAACAATCAATTGCATGACCGCTGTGCTGATTAACTGGCTACAACACCCCTCCCCCATAAAATAAATATAAATAAATAAATACATGCACTGCTCCATCACTGTGTGGAGTCTTATAAAACAAAACAACAAACATTACATTAAACTGTGTATTTGCATTGCAGTTACTTAGTAAATACATGTGTACTGACACTTAATTACCATGTTATTATGCACAGTTACATTGTACTTAATGTGTAAATCTTTTTGCATCCTATATGTAAGTACATGATAGTATCAGAAAAGGATTAGGGCTAGGGGGTTTAGAGGTCGGGTTAAGGTTATATCATGCATAATATTTGAAAAATGTATAGTGAACATAACAGTCACCCCATGTAAAACACTTGGAAAGCTGATAGAGCAATGTTGGGATGCACCCTCTTTATAACACACGCTTCCTGCATACTGTCCTAGAAAAACAAATGCATAAACAGAGTATACTGCCCTCCTTATATACCACCCATCTCATACATAGCATTCTCTTAAAATGTATTAAATAATGGTATATACTCACTGAAATACACAGTACACTCTGGTCATTATTTCAAAGAAAATGAATGCAGAAGAGGGTGTTAGCACATCTATGTCATAAACCTGTCAGACAGAACGATGCTTTATGAAAGTAAGGTTTGACAAAATGTTGCACAGAAGAGGGTGGGGGAAGGAAAATGCTGCACCAAAAATAAAATGAAAAAAAATCAGTAGGTGGAACAGCAATGCATACTACTACTACTACAAAGAAGGAAGAAGAAGAAGAAGAAGAAGAAGAAGAAGAAGAAGAAGAAGAAGAAGAAGAAGAAGAATCTGCATGTCTGTGTTCCTTGTTCTTGGTGAATCAGGTGGTGTGTCTGTATGTGTGTGCACTGAAATATGCTGGAGAAAATATACAATAATGTCCATTTAAAAATATTGATTTGGAAAATATGGAGATCTGTGGCTAAAACAATCAATTTTATATGTAACTACAGTACCATCGACCTTGATCGGAAAGTGTTTAATTACTTAGTCATTTTTTAACAGTTCTTTTCAAATATTTGGATGTAATTATTACTGCTTTTGATTAATTCCTTGCATACAGAATAATCAATACCGAAGATTAATGGATGATTTTTAATATTAATTTCGTTTTAGTTTTGAAAAGCACAGACTTTGTCCTTTTTTAACATTTTAATTTGATTTATGTCAAAAAATATACATTAACAGCCCTCATTTAATGCTATGCATGATTCTAGGGTCTGTCAATGAGGCACAGCTCTTTGTGCCTCATTCAAAATGTCTTGTTAATAATGTAAGTCCCCTTTCTTATGATAATCATGTCCCACATGGTTTAAAATGTATATAAAGAGTTGAAATATGATCTATTTGTAACAGATACAATTTCTTATAACTGTAGAGTGTGTCGAAATATATATAAAAAGAAAATCACTGCCAGCTGATGTAGGCGCCCACTTTTGGTTGAAAGTTAATCTGGTTTGAAAAAGCAAGACTGCCCTAAAGATTTTTTTCTCAATAAAAATAATTTTAAAAATATTAACATGTGCAGTAACACATGTTTTAAATGTTCTAAAATAACTTACTGAAACAAATAGTATAGCTAAATCAACCTGGCCTGAATTCTAAAGTCTGAATCAGGTCTGGGGGGAAATGACATCACTAAATGTCAATCAAAATCTTGTAGGTGGCAGAAACATAATTATACATCTGGGTGCGTGAAGGCCAAAAACAAGTAAGGTGAGAGAGCCATACTTTTACTGAATAAAATGATTTGAAGAAACTAATATAAGTAGAAGGCTCTTTGTTAGATGCAATAATATATATATACTGTATAGATAGATAGTTCTGTAGTGATACAGAGCAATGTACTGTATATATATATGAACTGCGTGAAACAAATGCGCAAAACTATCTAGATGGATTTCTCTTTTAAATTGCTGACAATTTGACTAATACTGTCTGCAATGAATTCATGTCTTGACCTTTAACTTGCAAGTATTTCTGGAGAAAATCAGTAGTCTTTCTTGCCCATCAACTCGAGTTCTGGGAGAATTCAGGACAAATTGAGCGCACTCGAGTCGACTCAAGTTGACTTTCCATGGAAACGAGAAAGCCCCTTTCATGCAGAGCACAGGGGAATCCATGCCCTGTAACTATGATATGCAAAATGCTGTAGACACTCCAGTATGTGAATTACTAAGTGCATGTAAATGCATTGACTGCTGTGGATCTCTGTTATATGGTTGGCTTGTGCTAACCTTATTAGTAAGGTTGAGTGTGCATCAGATGGCTACAGAGATGCTTAAGGCTACATTCACACTACTGTAACAGCATTCCGCCTGCTGACACTGTAGCTGAGCTTGTTTGTTTTTTTCTTGGTTATGTATTTACTGTTTAAACCATCTGTGCTCTCCTTGAACTAGTAATTACAGCATAAATCATCTGGTTTCTCCTGAACCATGTACTGTATTCACAGCTAAAACTGCCTGGTAACTGGTGTGACAGGAGGATTAATTCAAGTTGGCTGCACATATATATAACTGTATCTTAAGACCTGTTTCTAATGCTCTAGATGATCCTTCGGAAAGTGCTATGGACTGGAGGAGGTGTCTTGAGAGGTCCAAAGAGTAAGAGGCAATAAAGCAGAATGTGTGATAATATTATTAATAATATCGGAATGTTCTAGAATACAGTTTTGGCCACAGTGGCAAATGTTAAATGTTTCCATCTGGAGAGCTGTCACCATTTATTTTGATGACCACTTGATATTAATAACATGCTTTCAACATACTTGCCAGTTTACTTTTCAGAAAAAAAAGAGGAATTCCAATAAAGTGCATGTTCAGTTTCCATGAATTGTGATTTGCTGGAACCATTTTTTTTTATTCTTTCTTTTTTTTTCTTTTAAATAAAACAGTTTCCCAGATACATTATTCATGTTTTTGTTCCATCTTTTTGTGTTTGTAAAAATGTGTCCTTTCCATAGGACGAAACATTTTAATGAAGTTTTCCAAACAAATTACCTATTGATTAGAACAGGTGCCATTAGATTGCAAAGCTGTCAGTCAAGCTACCAGGGGCTAGAGGGAGAGCACAAGATGATTTTGGTTATGTTTCTTCCAAATGCAGTAGGAGACTAAGGGTCAGTAGTTGCAACATTGACTGTTAAGGGAGTCAATAGAGATTTGTTAGCATGGCAATTAACCAGTTAACTGGACGATTACTCAAACACTCCAAACCCGACTAAATTCCAAGTAAGATACAGTTAAAATGCTGGTGATAGCAACTGAACAAAGGTAGTTCAGCTAGTTCGTTCCTTATTTACTGCGTGAATTTAACATGTGCTTGTTTAAAGGTTGAGTGGTTTGGTACATTTTTTTAACCAGCATTTTTTTTTCTTGGAACCCATATTAATTTCAATGGGGTCTCCTGTATAAATATCAATATCAATGCTTTTTTAATGAAGCTATATGTTGTTAGTGCAGCTGAAATGTAGCAAGACTTTGCTGGCTCAATTGCCAGTATGGAAGGAAGATGGAGAAAGCATTGTATTAAATATGCAGATATTGTAGCTCAATCTTATGTTATACTTCTACCTTCTAAATGTGCATAATATATCATGTTTTATTGTTGTTTAGTATTCTGTAATATGAGTTCTTAATCATGAGAACATACTGAAAGAACTCCTGAACATTGTGCACGTCTCCAGTCTATTTATCTTCTATAAGCAAGACTGAGCAAGGTGCCATGAATCCAGTATATAGAAAGAAAACATTCATAAGAAAGAAAGAGCAATGAGAGGGCCCAGCTGGCAGGGATGAGACACTGTTCCTGTCTCACCCCAGCTCCCTGTGCTTCAAGTGAAGAGTCTCACACAGACACAGGATGACTCAGTTTCTATCAATAATAAGTCAGGCATGCAGGGCAACATTAGAAGTCAGCTTCTGGATAGGAAGGGATAACTTATAATATGTGTTACGATTGCCCTAATGAATTATACAGTGACATAGAAATATGATAAAAAAAAAAAAAGCTTTATAAAATTGAACAGGCCATAAAAACATTAGCTTGCTAACTAAATGCACATAGGTAATAAATATGGTTGTCTGTGATAGACTGATGTAGACACATAAATTTGCAATGCTTGGGACTATATTCAATCATGAAAATACTGCACTGCTGTGTAAGCAGTGTTTTGTCCCTGTTTCATAGCGCTATTCAATCCAATTTCAGGTCAAAGGTGGACCCTCCCAGAACATAACATTCCATTAGGAAAAAAGTCAAAACCTTGTGCTAAAAGCCCTTAATTCAGTACAAAAGTACACATGAATATAGCACTGCCAGAAAGTTTGGTTGACCATAGAACAGGGGAATACAATAAGGTGATGTATATTTAAAAAAAAATAAAAAATGATGTTACCCAATGCCCCATTCCAATTTCACCTCACTCCCAGCAGTGCTGTAGGACACAAAGGAAAGCACAAAGGAAAGCAAATTACAGGAACCACGAGGGGGTCGAATGGAAGCACTATAGCTGGAATGTCCCGTAGTTATGCAGTGGATCTAGATACCCAGCCCAGGGAATCATCACACTTTTCAACACGAAAATAGTCGTCCATGTGGGAAGAACCTATTATGTTACCAAATGGGAAGCCAGTAGGCCTGCCAGATCCAGACCCGCTCTGAGCACTCAGCTGCACTTGCAGCAGCATGACACGAATATATAGGAGGGCTTTGCAATTAGACAATATTGCTAACACTCCTTTTTTCTTGAGAGGCTCTTGAAGTGAAGAGTTTGGCTCCTAAGTAGCACACACATGCTCGCCAGCTATTAATGCTGCATCAACAGCTGACTTCCAAACAAACACTGCCATGGCAGCTCAAGATCTGTTTGTTTTGAATCTGCAGCGGGGTAAATAATTTGGGTAATTTACAAGGCACCACCAGTTCTCCGCTTGTAATTGCACAGTGCAGATGGCTTTTAGTACTAGCTTGGGCTCATGTTTTATTCATACTGAAGAGCAGGCAAGGATTAAAAGGAGGTGCTTGTCCATTTCCAAACATACCCTGAACTGCACACTCACCTTGATTTGAACTGTGAATGGGAGAGTAAAACTGAATAATTCATAAGATGGCTTTGGACAGGTCTACGAAGTCCATTTTTTGTAAAAAAAAAAAAAAAAAAAAAAAAAAAAAAAAAAAAAAAAAAAAAAAAAAAAAAAAAAAAAAAAAAAAAAAAAAAAAAAAAAAAAAAAAAAAAGTTTGATTTATTTACTTATCTATTTATATTATTCCCTAAAGACAAAAAAAGTCTTATTTATGAACTAAGCAAGTATCAAAACAGATGCTCTAGCTTATTACTGATTCTGTTTTCAAGTCTAATTTTAAGTGGAGTTGGTAACACTTTAAGCAAAGGCTGCTTATTGATATGCTATCAATGCTGAAGACATTAAGAAAGACTGTTAGTTGAAATGTTTGTCACATAACTCACTTGCAGTTTCTCTCAGTAGTTCTAAATTGTTGTTTAATAGTTTTGCATGCTAGTTATACGTTGGTCAAGGACTCATGCTGAACTCAAGTGGTGCACCATAGGAATAGCAGCTCTCCATTTAAATGTGTATTTTATATGAAGCCATTACTCTGATGTGCAGCCAGAATGGGGTGTTCAGCTTTTCGCAGTTAGGTTATGTTATTTAAGTATGGTACATTTCTACGCAACACATTATTGGTGCTTATATCTTTTTTCAACTGTATTCAGGAAGTTCTACTCAACATAAATTACTAAGCTTTACAAATCCCAACCAGGCCCAGTGCACAGCCTCATGTTTTTCTGCATATCTTCTGTGGGAATGTAGTAATAGGAGCTCCTCATGTCTGTTTGACAGATTGACCGGTCTTGATGGTTCCCTCGAAAGAGGCAGCTGAATGTACAGAATAATTGGTTCACCTGGGGAGGGGAGGGAATTGCGAGCCTGGTTTCAGATGTTAGTTCTGCGTGGCATTTGGAGGTTGAATGGGGTGTCAAAGCTGAACGTTTATTTTATTTCCAGTGTTTCAAAATGTTTCTACCCACTATACTGTACGAGGAATGGGAAGCACACAGCTGCAGGCTGTACTGGCATTCATTGGTGATTTTTAGATTTAAATAGAAACTAGAAAATATTTTAATGGAAGGAGTACCGCAACATTTATAATATAACATGCACCCAGTGAATAATGTAATAAATTCAAACAAGTACCGTAAGATATATAATATAACATGCACCCAGTGTATAAATGTTTCGGCTGAAAGTCTTGCTTAATGTCTTCAAGTTGAAACATTTGTCATTGAATTTTGAAAGTGTATGTCACTATTTTTATATCTTGTATAACTTGCACCTCTTGTGTACCACACCACAGTAGAATACTATAACCTGAGTCTACAATGCCTCTGGTATATAAAGCACAAGTTGTATATTTCACAAATACGTTTTGTGAAAGGGTTCACATTAAATGCACATTATGTGGTAATAGACAGACCTGCAGGGACATTACTTTGTAATTCAACAATGAGGTATAACTTGTAAGGTATAAAAAATGTTGTTAGTTAAATCAAATGTTGTTAATGCATTATGCAGTGTTAATTAATGCTTCATTGCTTATTAATAAAGCTTGATTTGTCACCCCACAGTAAACACGGTAGTACAGCATATAATTATCTTAACACATTAAAATGAAATAGACAGGCTTGGTTAAAAATGACAAAACCCACAAACAATATTAAAAACAAATCAGTGTTCACTGTTTGCTAAAAATTTAAATGCTGCAATTGGTTTAATACTAGGATTTCAATATGATAAGAGCAATTAGGACAGAAAACAGTAACGAGTAATTAGCCCGAGCTTCTTTAACAGTCTGCAGCAGTGAGCAGCTCTGCAGCACGCTCTCTAGGCGGTCTCCTAGTTCATCAGTTCATAAATAAGTAATCTGAAGAGTGCTCCTGAGGGAAATTTCCTCCACTCCTTCCTGAGCAGCCTGTACTCATCATTCTCCATTTCTCTAGGTACCAAACCCAGCACTCTGATTTGTAATAGCCAGAGGAACGATAATGCGCTGTGCAGCTTTACTGTATAGCTATTACCAGATATGATGCAACTATCAACATTTTGAGGTAGTGTCAAAACTAACTCAAGACATATATATATATTATTGTGTGATAAATATATATATATATATATATATATATATATATATATATATATATATATATATATATATATATATATATATATATATATATATATATAGGAATCATATAATAGAATTTCAGGAAAAATACAATGTATAAAAGGAGGTCTGATGGACACAAAGTAAACCTAACTGTAGGATTCTTCACAGTGTAACCTTAACGTAGATGCTAGAGGTCCGAGGTTAAATTTATAAAATTATAAGAAGTAAAACACCGAAGTAGGTCTTACTTGGGTGTTTGTCACTACGGTAGTCGACCTGTAACTTGCAGAGTAACTTTTTTTTTTAGTTTTCTATATATTGAATAGTAGACTAAAACAAAATTATATATAGTATCTAATTAAAAAAGTTATATTATATATATATATATATATATATATATATATATATATATATATATATATATATATATATATATTTTATGATTTCATATCATATAATTTAAGCAAAAGTACTGGAATTTATCTAATTTTAATAAAGTTTTAACTATAGTTTTAATTGTCGGAGGCTAATCAAATTCAGTTAGAATGTTATCAATTTGTGTGCAAAATTGTCCTAAAATGGACTGATCTGACCACTAATAATGGCAAAGTATCCTATTATAATAACTGGTTAGCAGTTTTTTTTTTTTTTTTTTTTTTAATGGGCTCATCCAGTTCACACGCTCAATAACACCAGCAACAGAGCTAATAACTCCCTGACACAGTAAAGTTAGCCCCCCCACAACAAGCAACACAGAACTTTACAACTCTGGCAGAAAAAAAAAATTGCTCACCAGAGATTATTAAAAAACACTGTATGGAATAGTGTGTGATAAATGAGAATTGAATGGACACTCTTGGGAGCAGGGAGCAGGCATTACATTCTCATATCACACACTACCCCATGCAGTATTCTCCATGTTGTTTTTCACACACAGCTGCAGTGGTAGAGACTGAACTCTATACTTATACTATATAAGCTATACAATTCATTGTCAGAGTAAAACACAAACAAACGGAAATGAGCAGCATTTTATAATATTCAATTCAAAATGCATTAGCTCTGTTTCCGAGAAACAAATAAACCAAAGCAAAAACTCTGAATTCTGTAAAAAAATAAATCCAGCCTATTTTGAGACTGGCAGTTCTCCAGAGAAAATGATTGAAACCCTGACTGTGAAATACCTCTCTCCTTCAAAAGGAGAATTTAACATTAAAGTGTACCCATTTCCTGTTGAGTTTCTGAAAAAAAAAGTGTTTGTAGGAGTTCAACAGAAACGCTTTTGAAAATACAAAATGAACCTGCTTGTGTTGTGAAAATGTAAAAAAAAAAAAAAATACCAGGGGCACACAACCATCTTACAGTTTTCTAGGACCTTCAACTTAAAATATAAAAGGTTTTGTCTATAGAGAGGGTATTTCCAAAAATACTTCAAAATCCTTGATTCAGTCTTAAAATACCTTTTATTTTGTTTAGGTTTTCCACAGCTTTTACATGTTAAGATGACTTGAATTCTGTAGAGGTTAGTAGCTACTTTCATTTAGTATCAGTATTATTGAAAACATACTTTGTATTTCAAATAATAACCATGTACGGTGTACTGTAGACATACATATTTGTGGGTTAGGTGTCACTTTAAAATTTACTAAGGTCTAGTATTTCTCAAAAGGATGCTTTTTTAACTGCTTATCAGACAATAACAGTGTAGAAGACTTGTGGCCTGACAGACATCTGGTTTCAAAATAGCGTAGTCTAGTGGTATAAAGATTTGCCAATGTCTAGAGATCATTAAAAATACCCTACTCTGTACTGAAGTAAATCAAAATAACAATGGCGCTATAGCTATAGCAATATGAACAAGATGTTTATATAACCCAGACCTGGCACAGTTTAATGTCAAATGTAATTAATACAAGAAAATTTCAAACTGCAGCAACTGTTGTATGGCAAACCTCGGACTGAACAAAGAACCAGGAGTCCAGCAGCTGAGTCCAAAAGCTGAGTAAGTAAAAACCACTTCTATTTCCGCTCCAGCATTATGATTTTATTGTATTTCAAATCGTGTTGGCCACATAGAACCTGGTTGTGTAACGCTGGCCAAACAAAACCTGGTTGGCCAGGGTATGACTTTCTGAGACCCAACTGTGTAGAGCCTGGGGCTGCAGTTATTTTTAACACTTGAATGCACACTAGAAAAGGAAATAAACAGACCTGTGATACTGTGCAGCCCTGTGACTTGAGCAAACACATTGAAAGTACTTCAGTATCATCACAGAAAAAGCTGAACTAGCATAACATATGCAATAGCTTGTTTTACTGAAAAACAAATATAAATGTGCATTTCAGCATATTAGTTTACAACCCTAGAGTGGCCCATAAAGTCAAA
Source organism: Polyodon spathula (assembly GCF_017654505.1). Lineage (NCBI taxonomy): Eukaryota > Metazoa > Chordata > Actinopteri > Acipenseriformes > Polyodontidae > Polyodon > Polyodon spathula. The sequence goes on along the minus strand of NC_054545.1, from coordinate 31,555,052 downwards.
TGTTTAATAGAAACAAAAGTTTTTAATGCACATAACTTAAGATGGAATATTTGTCACATGCTGAAGAAATACTGAAGCAGACAATTGAGCAGCACTGATAGGTTTTTCCTTTGTATACTGTACTGAAATAGAGAAAAAAGGTAACTTGCTAAATGTCGCATTCACCATCACAGCCTTACGTTTTTATGCAAACGTGTGTGCTGTAAATATGAGTCCTGGCTGCTCTGAAAGCACGCTCGGGAGCTGCAAGGAGTGATGTGAGGAAACATGATCTCAAAGAACAACCTTGCTGACCAGCACTTCCTGAGCCAAGAATTCCTGACGGCAACCATCTGAAGGTTAACCCCCCCCCCCCCCCCCGTAGTGATACTGAAACTCACTGTTGAGCAGATAGGAAAGTCACTTTTTTTGAACTCGGAACTCATTTAAAATATATGAATACATGTGTCATATATTTTATTTATTTTTTAATCTCCACTACACCCTCCCTTCACCTGACACAGGCACACACAATTACAGAAATATGATCTAATGATGTGGACATTGATGACAGTATCCCTTTAAGGTAATGGAACACTGCTGGTGCATTCAAGAACACACAGTTCTTTTTGCTTAATTGAGAAAGCCTGTCACTCATCTGGTTTTCCTAGAAAAGGGCGCCATCTAGCAAGCAAAAATAAATTGTTTCCTGAATTAGAGGCCTGGGATAAATATCATGCCATTTCTGGGTGTTAAAAAAGTACATATTTATTGCCAACAATGCAGTGCCCCTCATTCACATATGCATAAGTATGGGAAGGCATTACATTCAAATAAACAAAACATGACCAGACAGTGAAAGATTAAAGAGTGTCCATTACCGATTATTGTATGTTTAAGGCCAGTGTTTTTTTTTCAGAAATTGCTCAAGTAACCAACTTTTGAAATGTATATGCATTTTAGATATTTCTTAGAATAGCTCACACTAAGTGAGATTACAGTAATACAGAATATGTAGCTGACAATATACATTCAGCATTGTGCAGAGATATAATTACTGCCTTCAATTTGTTTTAATATTATTCAGTTCTACCTTAAAACAACTTTGTTTTTACTATATTGTATGTTTTGTTAAATTATTTCACTGGCAGAAGTTTTGGCAATCAATGCTCATCAATATACAATGGTGCTGATATTCAATGGCACCAGTTATATTCAAAAGCTATTACTGTACTGTGTAATAAGTGACTTTAAATTGCATCTCAAGAGCAAAGAGGGATTAGGAAGCAAAAAAAATTCTTCTGAGAAGCGGAAAATTCAAGAAATAATCATATTTTCTTTTAATGTCAAAATCCCTGTTTGACACCATAACAAAACATTGAACGTTTCTCAGGCCTTTAACAAAATCAATTAAAACATCACTTGTATAATATGAAGTCTTCACTAAGCGCAGTCCTGGGAGCTCTAGGATGACGTCACCACCCTCGTTAAAACACTGGCTCTTCTGTGCTCCCCTGCTTGGCTGTATATTTTAAACTACCTAATTGCATTCCTAATGTAAGCATGGGGAAAGATTATACTATTAGTAGAGAAGCACATTGCTGCACAGGCAAATCTACAATAGAAAACAAGTAATTCCCTCTAATATTGCTTTTCTATGTGGCAATAACAATTAGCAAGTCTGGAGCCTAGCATCTCTGATCAAATTACATTACGTCTTTCTTTAAAGCCTCCAGGGCCTACAGCATTCACAGAGCATCAGTCTGGCTGTAAACACATTGTAGTTCTATATATTTCGAGGCATCCAAAACTTTGTACATTGAAAACCTTTCAAATGTCTAATCTGCCTTTCCCTGTTTTAGAATTTTGCTTCAGGCTTGTCTGGAGATTTCGAAGCGGCAGAACCTCGCTACAATTATATAGAGGTACTTTACATTAAGTGTCTCAAATTACTGTGCATCTACATAGTGGTTACTTATAAATGTATGTGTACTTACACATAATTAAAATGTGTGTATGCACAGTTACAATGTACTTAATGTGTGGATGTTTTTGCATGATATCTGTAAGTACACAATTGTATCAGAAAATGTTAGGGTTAGGGTTATATTGTGCAAAAAAAGATGTACACTTTAAGTACTATGCATAATAACACTGGGATTATGTGTAAGTACACATGTATTTACTAAGTAACTACCATGTAAATACACAGTAATTGAGACACTTAATGTAAAGTGTTACCTGCAAAGATATATTCAAGTGCACAGACTCCTTATGCTTGTAAAAGCCTAATTGCAGGATTCAGTGTGGCAGGGAGCGTGTGTCACTTACAAAAATGAAATAGTTAATAATGAGTTTATGATTTATTGCTGGATAAGATAAAAAAAAATGCAAAGAAGAGTAAACAAAAAGTATTACCAAAGGTAGTGCTTTTATGTCTTCATCAAAAAATATTCTCAATAGATATTGCTGTTCTACTAACAGGAAACTTGCAGTAAATAAAAGTAAGTTAAGATGCCCTGGTGGTAGAGGGAGCTTCTCTGTGCTGTAAACAAATACATTATTAAAGCACAAGTGCCCAATGGTGCATTAGCAAAGTACATACTGGAGAATACTGTGGAGGGAACCTTTTTGACATCCTTAAACAAGAGCAATTAAAACCAATCCTCATGTAACAGCAAGCCATTAATTAACTTTGGTCCCAAATGCAGCAGAATTATTGGCTGAACCTCCACAAACCCTGTAAAATGGATGGTTGGAGTCAAGGGCATTGCATAACACAGCCTGTATGGCAGTGATTGGGATACAGAGGGCAATGTGTGTTGTGGGAATCATGCAGCGGAGGACGAAGGAAGCTGTGGGCAATGAGACTCTGGAATTAGGATTCAGAAGGGAAAACTCTCTGAAACTAACTAAGGGAATCAGGATTAGGGATCAGGGATCTTGGGATTAACCATGAGTTTACACAAATTGTATGCCTCCAATTACCTTGAAAACTTGATTTTAATTGTTTAAGAAAAACGCTATTACAAAACACGCTATTACAAAACTGTAATAGCGTAGAGAACCACTCGTTGGGAGTCTCTCATTTGCAGAGGCTCCTTGTATACAAGGACACCTTCTTGAAAAGACATCAGAGATTGGTGTTATTTAATTATAAATAAACTGGGGAAACCCCTTTGTGAAACAGCATCTTGTTTACAGCGGAGCCCTGATGGGAGAGCAGCAGAACCAGCTGCTAGCCACAACAACCATGTCACATCTGCATCATGTTAATAGCATGCAGTCAGCCTGCCACAGAACAATAGTCATCTAGTCCTTCAGATGTGTTCTTGCCATGGTTTAAGAAGCAGAATTTAGAATTGGGCACACTGCACTAATGTCAATACCTCATTCCAAATTCTGTTTTTACAGATATTAGCTTTATCTAAAAAAATATAAGATAACGACTGGTGATTCTATTTTACAAGTTCCTTCTGAACATTACTTCCTTGACATCTTCAATCAAACGGGGTAATGACATCATCTATTTAATCCTGTTTTTATAGATATTAGCTTTATCTAAAAATATATAAGATAACGACTGGTGATTCTATTTTACAAGTTCCTTCTAAACATTACTTCCTTGAAATCATCAATCAAATGGGGTAATGACAGCATCTATTTTCAATTTAATGAAGACATGATAAACATTTTTGACCACGGTTCAATTCTACCTGTGTTTGAAAGTCCCTTTGAATTTATTTGAGCCGTAAGGTACTTGCTACCGGTCCTGGTGATGGCCAGGGCTTTATAAGATGTAATAAAGAAAGAACTTACAATTGGGTAAGATCACAAAACTCCATCAGGATAAAACATGAGACTACTGGCATTGTACTGCTTAACCCTCTTGAACTATATTGGTTCTCTGTATTATTTATTAAAAACAAGACTCATGTTGTTAGAGACATCCTCTGTTAGCAGCTCACACGAGCACAGAGATATCATTAGCACACATAGCTTCACGCTGACTTCATTACAAATAGATGCAGAATTAATAATACATCGTGAAGAAGCAAGGCCTGCAACTGACCCTCATGGCACTGCAGATGTTCTGGGAGTCAGCAATGATGTTACACCCTTTATTGATCTGGTTGAGGACTCTGAGTAATTTAAACCAGCCATCTATTGAACCTAGACATATGACATTGTTCATCTGGTAATATATTAGCAAAATCTCTCAGAAACACCAATGATTCCAGAAGTACAGTACAGTAAGTGTGTTTAGGAAAACATGCATTTCTAAAGAATAAATAAAGGGATCTTAGCCACTGTATCTGCTTTATTTTACTGTTTTTTTTCTTTTAACCATCAATATATTTTATTTTATTTTCATTCCCATTTCTACTGTTACTGTCACATTCGGCCATGCTTTTGGCCCCATATTACACAGAATGACCCATTACTAAAGATTCTATATTTGAGATGGCACTTTCTCATCTCTGAGCTTGCTTGAGGTATCATCAAGACATTCTTTTCATATCATAAATGAAAAGAATTATCCTTCCACGATGCTCCTAAGCTATGAAGCGCATAATATTTATATATGGCGGCAATTTTAAATATTGATTCTTTGAAGAAAAAACTTACCTTTAGTATGAACAGACCAGAATGATTAGCAAAAAAATGATTTGGATTGATGGGAATCACAATCAGTGATCGGTTGTACACAGCACTTGTGGTCATTTGGATATGCATATATACACATACACACAGTACTGTGCAAAAGTTTTAGGCAGGTGTGAAAAAATGCTGTAAAGTAAGAATGCTTTCAAAAATAGACATGTTAATAGATTAGATTTATCAATTAACTAAATGCAAAGTGAATGAACAGAAGAAAAATCTAAATCAAATCCATGTTTGGTTGCACCACCCTTTGTCTTCAAAACAGCACCAATTCTTCTAGGTACACTTGCACAAAGTCAGGGATTTTGTAGGCATATAGTCAGGTGTATGATTAAACAATTATACCAAACAGGTGCTAATGATCATCAATTCAATATGTAGGTTGAAACACAATCATTAACTGAAACAGAAACAGCTGTTCAGGAGGAAAAAAACTGGGTGAGTAACAGCCAAACTCAGCTAACAAGGTGAGGTTGCTGAAGACATTTCACTGTCAAAAGTCATATACCATGGCAAGACTGAGCACAGCAACAAGATACAAGGTAGTTATACTGCATCAGTAAGGTCTCTCCCAGGCAGAAATTTAAAGGCATCAGGGGTTTCCAGATGTGCTGTCCAAGCTCTTTTGAAGAAGCACAAAGAAACGGGCAACATTGAGGACCGTAGACGCAGTGGTCGGCCAAGGAAACTTACTGCAGCAGATGAAAGACAAATCATGCTTACTTCCCTTCACAATCGGAAGATGTCCAGCAATGCCATCAGCTCAGAATTGGCAGAAAACAGTGGGACCCTGGTACACAACGTGGAAACAAGGCCAAGCAACTTTGCACAAAAACACAGGAACTGGTGTGCAGAAAATTGGCAGCAGGTGCTCTGGACTGATGAGTCAAAATTTTAAATATTTGGCTGTAGCAGAAGGCAGTTTGTTCACCGAAGGACTGGAGAGCGGTACACGAATGAGTGTCTGCAGGCAACAGTGAAGCATGGTGGAGGTTCCTTGCAAGTTTGGGGCTGCATTTCTGCAAATGGAGTTGGGGATTTGGTCAGAATTAATGGTCTCCTCAATGCTGAGAAGTACAGGCAGATACTTATCCATCATGCAATACCATCAGGGAGGCATCTTATTGGCCCCAAATTTATTCTGCAGCATGACAACGACCACAAACATACAGCGAAAGTCATTAAGAACTATCTTCAGCGTAAAGAAGAACAAGGAGTTCTGGAAGTGATGGTATGGCCCCCACAGAGCCCTGATCTCAACATCATCGAGTCTGTCTGGGATTACATGAAGAGAGAGAAGCAACTGAGGATGCCTAAATCCACAGAAGAACTGTGTTTAGTTCTCCAAGATGTTTGGGCCAACCTACCTGCCGAGTTCCTTCAAAAACTGTGTGCAAGTGTACCTAGAAGAATTGATGCTGTTTTGAAGGCAAAGGGTGGTCACACCAAATATTGATTTGATGTAGATTTTTCTTCTGTTCACTCACTTTGCATTTTGTTAATTGATAAATATAATCTATTAACATGTCTATTTTTGAAAGCATTCTTACTTTACAGCATTTTTTCACACCTGCCTAAAACTTTTGCACAGTACTATATATATATATATATATATATATATATATTATATATATATATATATATATATATATTATATATATATATATATATATATATAGATATATATATATATAGAGTCCCAGGGGCTAAGCCACTTCCCAATAACAAAACCCAATCTTTTTTCTTTACAATTCTCTTTCATTCTCCGTTCTCCTCACATTTAGCTATGACTCCCAGTTAATCCTTTCCGAGCTACTCCACCGACTCTTATTTTTGTCAGAAGGTGTACATCATTTCGCTTATAAAAGATACAAGATTTGTAACAAGTGTGGTCCTATGTATCTCCCATCCACTCGTTTCCCCTGTGCTTTTTCAAAATATATTCACACATATTCATTCTATGATGATTCAATCTATTTCTTCATAAAATGCTATTGTCCATATCCACATACAAACAATAAGAAGTATCAATACACTTCTAACATCCAATAGCTGTTGCTACCGCTGCCTTAATTGCAGACTCACTTTCTATATTCACTTTAATATCACAATACTAAAATCGATAGAGCCAAATGGCATTGAGAAATGGTAATAAAACACCTAAAGGAGTGTGACCAGATCCAATCTATAAATTATTTGTTCAGTGTACTTATGTAAAAAGGTTGTCACTCAAAGTGTGCTGAAAGACTCTCAAATGACATGCCATCAAATTTGTATTTCATAAGCCCCCGTAGTCTCAGGTCACCTGGGGCAAGAGAATGCAAAAATCATTATTTTCTCTAATAAATAAATTAGTTGCCTATATTTCATGTTTCACTCAAGCCCCCTGGTACTGAAGGTCTGAATAATATATAACAAATAGCGACATTCATTTATTAATAATCATGCCTCTTTTTTTTCCCCAGCAATTGTGGGCAATGGATTGGATGGCAGTCGTCTTGAAGGACAAATGGCTGTGCCTCTGGGAACATTTAAATGTCTCCAGTTTAAGGAAAGCTGTGTCGAGATTGACAGGTGTTTTAGCTATATCAGGGAAAATGAGCCGATAGACCCGTTTATTCAAATAATGATGTCAGGCAATGAGGGGTGGAGGTGTTTAGAAGAGAGCAATGAAAGGATCAGTAGTGATAAAATGATTATTAAAGAAGATGGATGGTAGGTAGAGGGACGCACACATTAGATACAAATTAGCTTGCTCAATGTGCTGCATGGCGCTCATGTCCTCCTATTTGTATGTTATTAAGTTTCTGAGCAAGTAGAGTGCATGTACGGTATCAGCACAATAATCTTCTCTGAAATTATTGTGCCTGGTATTTCACATAATGTTTTTTTTTTTTTTATTATTATTATTGATTACATTTTTTGATTCTTCAACTCCTCTAAATGTTTGACATCATACATAATAAATAGACGTTTGGTCCCGCCCTCTACCTGCCTGCCTGTCTTGACTGGGCCTTCACCATTGAAGGTGAATATAGATATTGTAAATAGTGATGAAAAACCTCTCCTTTTTTACAAATGAGTTGTTGTAGCCATTACATTTATATATTTAGCTTCTCTATGTACATTTAATAGAGGGAGTATAGTAAAATTCTGTACTATATATGTGTGTGTGGCCTTAACTCTTTCCTGGCTTAAAGCTGAACCAACATTCCAAATTCCAGATGTTTCTATTTTTCCCACAATACAGTCAGAACATTTGAAGGAAATGCTGTCTAATGTCAAAAACTATATATATATATATATATATATATATATATATATATATATAGAGAGAGAGAGAGAGAGAGAGAGAGAGAGAGAGAGAGAGAGAGAGAGAGAGAGAGAGAGAGAGATGGATGGATGGATGGATAGATAGATAGATAGATAGATAGATATTTTTCTATAAACACTAGTGCTGTGACAAATATTCAAATCTTCAAACAAACACAGCTGGTAATGTATTGTGTGACCATGTTTATTTATTTATTTATAATTTATAAAAAATCTATTGTGCAAAACAATGCATTAATGACTTATTCTATTGTACAAAGGAGTGCTTTGTTGCTTTGTTTATAAGATCATTAGATGGGGTTGCTTTACTTCCAAAATGTTTACTGTAATATGGTACCAATTATACTTTTGTTTTCTGGCTAATTCAAAATCATATATTTATCACATTTCATCATGCTAAGCAACATAGTGAAGACTGAGGTTGTTAGATGGTTTTCACTTTTTTTTTGTTAACAAAAGAGTTTCACTTTTTTTGAAGTAGTTGCATAACCTTGAAATAATCTTTCATCTGGTAATGGAGGGGGTTGGTTATTTTAGATCTAGGACAAAACACACACACACACACACACGCACACACACACACACACACACACACACACACACACACGCAAAACAAAACCATTTTTTAGTACCATAAGTTTCAGGACACTTGCAGCTGACAATTGGACAATGTATGTTTCTATTCTTGGAACCACGTTAAAAGCTGTGACCTGAGATAAGTTTAGGGTGATACCAGAGGTGTGTTTGTTTTTGTGTCACCATGGTGATGCTGCTAAATTGTTAAGACATTTTGACAACCAACGGAAGCCAATCATCAAAGGCTTTCTGGAAACACAGGTCGAAATAGTATCTTGGCACAATGAACTCAAAATGAAAACTTCCTGTTTTACTTGTTATTTTAAAACAATGTGTCGTTTGAGAAGGCCCTGCTCTTTAAAATAACTTATTGCCAGACCAAATGCTTTCTAGAAGAAATAACGCAGAAGTCTAACAGTTATCAGGATTTATTATGACATTATTAAGACCTTTCATAAACCCCATTTCAAAGAATTATTCAATTGGTTACCCAAAGCAATTAAATAGTTGTCATGCCAGTCAGACAATAAAATACAGCTGAAACAATGACAATGGAAACACTGAAAGTGGTGCTTTAGGTTACTGTGTCTGAATGTGTGCTCCAGAAACAGAAACTGCACGTAAGCAGAGTAAAAATGTATGTTTTCTTTAACACTGTCTCAACACCCGTACTGTTACAAGCATGGAATTCTACTCATCAAGGGAAAGGGGTATGGAACAGTGTCATGGTAAAATCTTGCCCATTGGGTCAATAAACCATATTGGTTATTATTAAGCTTCTAAATTGCAAAAGTTGAGATGTACTGCCAGGCCTATCTCACTGCACATTTACACAGCAATAATAAGGTTTTGACCTGGAAGTCAAAAAGTGTACTCCATGACACTCGTCACCAGCAGGAGCTACATACGACAAACTGAGAGGTGGTCATTTTTTAGTCAACGTTCGTCCGTCCTCCCCCACCCTGTGCTCTGCATCAGACCCCTTTGCACGCAGTGTAGGGGAACATCAGTTTAACTACATGAATGCTATTTTCCCACCATTCCCTGGTGTCTCTTTTGCAAAGTGTTTATTTCAATATTAAGTTTTGATTCACAAACCATTTCCGCATGTGCATTTGGAGGTCAGTTTTCTTTTTTTACTTATGAGTAATTAACTGGCAAAGGCTGACTTGTTAATGATCATCCCCTGTATAGCATTACTTAAGCAATGCAAATGGGGGAATATATTTAACATGCAGGGTAAGACTAAAGGAAATACGAGACTACAAATGTATTATGGCTCATCTTAGCCTGACTTTTTAAATTGGAAGACACATTAAAACTTTCCTCTTAGAGATTATTTGAGATAACAATAAACAGACACCTTCAGACCCATTAGTCCCTCATTAAGTCTAGTAAAATGAAACTAGTCTGGAAATTCCCCTAGATGCAGTTTAGAATATAATCACTTGTGGTGATGTTCATCTTTATGTGTCAGCTGGGGTTTAAAATGATATTAGAGAGGTTCTGTCTTTCTTATTTGTGTCTAAATTTCATTATGTGTCTGTACTTTGGTAAATGACCAGGGCTGCTCACTGGGGCAGGAGACATACTCCCACCTTGCTCTATTTCTATTAGGGGCTTATTTAAGTGTTCCATCCAATATTTATTTGAACCCTTTCTAGGTGAGGTACCATTGAATAGTATACATATAGAATCCATCATTCGCTTTTAGCTGATCAGAATTGGGGTTGCCAAATGGCAGCTTCAGAAATTAAACACAAAATGGAAGATAACATACCCTGATTAAAGGCCCGCTGACAGATTATACAAAAGATAACTCCATACCAGTATGCGTAATTACTGTGTTATAACTTCTTACAGTACTGTATAAAACTAAAACAAATTTTAAAATGAAACAGACTTGTACTATATATATATATATATATATATATATATATATATATATATATATATATATATATATATATATATATATATATATACACACACACACACACACACACAAATGAGTTTATAACTTTAATTTTTAAGAAATGAACTGCCTTGTACTATTAGCAGGTTTATTCAATTGATCTAAACCAGGGGTGGGCAATTCTGGTCCTGAGGGGCCAGTGTCCCTCCTGGCTTTTGTTCCAACTTTGCTCTAAATCACTTAATTGGACCAATTATTACCAATTATTGGTCTAATTAAGTACACAGTTGGAACAAAAGCCAGGAGGGACACCGGCCCTCAAGGACCGGAATTGCCCACACCTGCTCTAAACAGTGGTGGATCTTAATAACACCATTATTTAAATACTAAATCGGGATGAAACTTGTTATTTTACTTTTACACTTATACAGACAAAAATGATATATGCAAAACTCACACATGCTGTTAAAGATATTTCTCTATAGCAGAGTGCTTATTTTAGTGATTTATACAACAGCAATATTTAGATACCTCACCGTTTAGATCAATTGCATAGACCCCAAAGTGTGTTAGCACTTCATTCTGTGAGGATCAGGCAATGTAATGAATGGTTTCTGCTAGAGCACTACGGCAGCAAAGAACTACCACGGTATATAACCATGATCTTTTTAACATGTTTAATGGTCCCTTAAATGAAACTGTCCAGAACTACAAAACTACTGTCAGTAGAACACAGTTCCATCATTTTAGCGAGGGTTGTAAGAGTCTGTTGTAAAGGCCCAAGGTATTTACACTCGGAGTAGATACCTGAAGACTCAGGTACTGTACAGTGACACTCCATTGAAAGGTTGACGCTTGGGATACAAACAAATGATATCGGCGCTGTGACTGCTAAGTGACCATTAAAGTCTATGAACTCTTAAGTGCCATTTCTTCTGATGATTATTAACATTAAACATTTTAAATCAAATCTAAAAAAAAAACTCTTCATTAGCCCTGTATTCAACAACTGTGACTCTTCTATAAAAACAACACAGCAGCAAACACGTAAGGCACGAGACACTGGGGACTCCACCATCGTCTCTTTAATGCACTATACACAAATACTATACTCAAATACTCAACGATGGCACGGGACAACATGGTAAACAAAGCATGTGAATGTCTGTCCTTTGCTCTTTGGTGAGTTAAGGGTCTTGTTGAGAAACATGACTTCCTGGCTCATTCATTCTTCCAAACATCAGAGGGAGGCAATACCGCCAGTTCTAGAATCGATATAATACTAGTCTATATTCAGTATGAATACTATATCAATGATTTTATTTATTTATTTTTTTAGTTTTTTTAATCATGTTTCGATATTTGTAGCACTCATTTGTGTGCACATTACAGGCTTATATATACTTACATATATTGTAAATTTCTATTTGTAAATGTGTAACCAACCTACCAAAAGCTGAAATGGTCTAACAATTAGGAATTGTTACAAAAAGTATTAGTCACTTTAGTACTAATTAGTACCATACTTTATCAATACATTAATACATAACACATTTACTTCCAGTGATAAATACATTTATTTAAAAAAAGTTATGTGCACATGTTCTTTTTGAAGAGTGACCCTCCAATACAGTGCACAGCTTTTTTCAATGCATCTTGTTAACGGATGGTAATAAAGTAAAACATGTAATAATAATAAAATAATTCAATACATTTTTTTTTTTTTTTTGCAAATAGCTGACAACAGATTTTTACCATCAACAATACTTTAAGACTAGGGCCCTGAGACACTCACAGGAAGATTCAAATCACAGAATTAACCTGCAATTCTATCCTTAACCTCCAGATGTCCGTGTAGCCGCTCCAATGAAATCTAAAGAATAATTAAGGAATCAACACATTACATAATTAGAAAATACCACATAATTAAGAGGGGCAATTGATGCTTTTAAAGAAAAAGCTTGCCTTGAGACTTGCTGTTTCAGAAAAAATGCTTGCACCAACAAAATCAAAAACATTTCTTCGGGAGATTGTACGCTGAAGGCCCTTATACAACAGGCTCGACGTGATGAGCTACATGACAAAGTGACGCGAGAAATTCAATAAAACCTCTGCTTTTCAAAAGCGCCCTTCACACCAAAGGTAACACGACAAGCAATGTTGCCGCCACACAAATTCCAACGCGAGCAATGAAGAAAAAAAAAATTGACCAATCAGAGAACAGCTTCATGTCATGTGATTTGAAATCAAGCACTGTTTCACTTTGTGACGGGGTGCTCGCCTCTTGTGTGTATTTTATTTTTTATGTAGGTATTCATTTATTATTATTATTATTATTATTATTATTATTATTGTTATGTTTTATAAATATATTGCGTTTATAAGTGGATGGACGAAGGCCATCCAACATGATTATTTATTATTTAAGATGACTGCGAAAAGCCATGCGGGCCTTAACTAGTAGAACTTATACAGTGGTTTGAAAACTGCAACGTTAGAGTTAATCAAACGTATAATAAAGTTGCAGAATTCAAAAACACATACCGAGCACTGCCACAACAGTTACACAGCAAATCCCACTATAAACAGTGTGTTCATACTTCCTATAAAGTTTCTAAAAAATTAACAAGCTGCTACAACCCTGATCAATGCAGAATAAAACCATGTTTTATTCAACCGCTCAGTCCTTTTATACGTATTCACCAGGATGTAAGTGTTAAATAAATGTCAGTAGCCATCTAGTGTTCTGTTTATTAATCTGCTGATACATACTTTAAAGTAATAGGACGAGCCAATCAAATGGTTAAAGTAATGTAATGGGATGACTGTTGAATGATATACATCTATTACAAATTGCTATTGACAAAATTATGATCAAGACTGGTACACAGATCTGGCAGTTTTCAAACATGTCACATCGCCTCCGTCTGGTGTGTGTGTGGTCATGTCGCTGCGAAAGTGTCTCATCAGCAATTAAAAAATCGCTTTGCATCTGGTGTGGGGAGGCCTTTACAGTGGAGGCTATATCATAATTGTGTGGCTAGAGAACTAAACTGCCGTTTAAAAAACAAGTGAAAAATGCTCATTCTTTTTCTGATGCATGTATTTCCACAGACACTGCCATCTGTCTGTAAGTCAGATGACAGTACTGTACAGCTTTTGCATCACCCTATAGAACTAACAAATGTTGCTTCATAAACTCACATGAAACCTGCTAAATAATGTTATGTTAGCATATTGAATGACACACCGTTTTGCAGTTTTCCATATACTGAACAAAAAACTGACACGAAAATGAAAAATGTGACATTTTTAAACCTAACATGAAATACTGTATTACTGTTAAGTCTCAATCCTAAAATTCTAAGTAATGTGAAACGTTTGGCCATAGCTGTGCATTCAAAGAATGAAAGATGAAATGCTGTATGAGTAGCAGGATTTTTCTTTCAGCTTTGGGCAAGTCAGCTCGGGCAATTCAGTTTAGAAGTGAAGTGATTAAACTGTAATTCTTACAAATAAATTAGTAGAAACTAACCTCTTATAAAGCTTGATAAAACATTTTTAAAAAAAGTTTAGAAATGAAAGCACATCCCGAAACACTTTCAATGATTCAGATAGGAAAATGGGAAAATGTATGGCTTAATTTCAGTTCATCACCATGATTTCATAAAGAGGGTCTCTCGGAGGACTAGTTACCTCGCCGTATCCTTTCTCCTCTACTATCAGTCTATAAAACTTTACAAGCAGGCCACCCCGGTGGGGGCAGAGCGCAAGGGCTCCCCCCCCCCCCCCCCCCCCCCCCCCCCCCCCCCCCCCCCGCCCCCCCCCCCCCCCCCCCCCCCCCCCCCCAACACCCCCCCCCCCACCCCCCCCCCCCCCCCCCCCCCCCCACCCCCCCCCCCCCCCCCCCCCCCCCCCCCCCCCCCCCCCCCCCCCCCCCCCCCAGACTTTGAGTATTTCCATGGGTTGGTATCCGTGCCGCCACAACAGTTACTACCTAGCTCTCAGGCTACCTTATTAAGTGTAATGGAACTAAGTATGCAAGAATAAACACAAGGGAAATAAAAACCTTCTTCCATCGGTGCTGCCCGTAATGAATTGTTATGAAAACCATGAATATCCGCTGTCTGTGAATATTGCTCTTTGATTTGAAGGGAGCATTATAAGCAGTAATCTTTGTCATTAAAGCTGTTAATCAGTTCGGCAAACTTTTTTTTATGAAAAAAAAAGATCCCATCTGCACACACGTATGTGCAGCAGGCTTCAGAGAACATTTGCAATAATAGTTTTCTTCTGATAATTAGCAGTAATTATTGTTGATGATGCTCCTAGTGGCACCTCCCCTGTGACAGTGGTACCTTTGTGTGCAAAAGAAACCCTGGAAAGCTGCTAGCCCAACACTGCTGTATCATACCAGCCCTGGTGATTCATTGTGACAGCTGATGCAAATGCAGAATAAAAGATTAATGTTCTGTGGTTTGGGTTTTTATATCTTTTCTTAATTTCTGTGTAAAGCTTGTTAAATACCTCAGCCAAGCAGAAGGTTTATTTAATACTTTAAAGCCAGTGCTTTCCTTTTTTTTCAAAATAGATATGTCAGCACAAAGTCCTGCATGTGCACACTTTATTGTTTTTTTTTTTTTTTTTTTAACATAGATACTTTCTTCTTTAAACTGATGATTACCTTTGTATTTTTCTGACATTTCACTCTGTGGTTTACAAGCTTCTGCAGAGAAATCATATAAGCTGGAGATTTCCTTGCAATACGAAAAGATGGTGCAGGTTTAACAGGATTGGTAATATGTGCAGCTTTTGTTATGCTAATGAGTTATAAAAGATGCATTGGGTTGTGTAGGTGACAAACAAGACTCCATAGCTTGAAATCTAATGAAAAGCCTGACGGTGTCAGGTTCGGAGTTTGGAAATTGAGCTTTTTTTTTTTTTTTTCCCTGCTCTGTTTTTTCCTTTGCCTTTCTTATAGAAAGTTTTTGTAAAACACTGAAATATCGTTCTTTGTTCTGCCAGGAAGCACTCACAGAAGAAGAAAGCACAAAGACAAGCCTAAAAGAAAAGAACAGCAGAATTCCGTAGCTGCGGTGCTTCAATCAGTGCTATTTGTTTATCTCATATTATTATATAGAAGTATGTAGCATACTGTATGTCACATAATGTATGTAACATATATGTAACTCAGATTTGGGAAGTAAAAATTCTGCTATTTTAATCAATTGTCTTTGAAACATATGGTACAAGGAACCTGCACACCTCCAAGTCTACTCTCTTGATGCTTGAAGCTTTGCCTCATATGCAACCATTCATCAACCCAATGACTTTTCTGAATACAAATGATACAGGTTTTACCTTTCTATTATTATTATTATTATTATTATTATTATTATTATTATTATTATTATTATTATTATTATTATTATTATTATTATTATTATGCATTGCAATGATTCTTTTTTTTTTTTTTTTTTTTTTTTAGGATGATAGGATAACTCAATCATTGGAGGAATTTAATTCCAAATTATTCAGTGAACAACAACAATATTAATAAAGAATATTAAAAGATCAATATATATATAATATCTATATATATATATATATATATATATATATATATATATATATATATATATATATATATATATATAATATCTATATATTAGTTTAATCATAAGGTATATCATTTTTTTACACAATAGAGTATTATTATATCTGACTGATGAAAAGAACACAATATGCTTATGGATTGCAAATAAACAACTACACTCAAAGGTTCAAAACAGGCATTAACAAAAGTAGCAAATTACTGAGAGAAGTTCATTCAAAAAGTAATTACAAGCACCTTGTTAATACATCATCGGAAAACAATAGCCATCACAAAATAATAGCCATCGGAAAATAATAATAGCACTCATTGTTATTTAATACAGTATGATTGTTGCCATAGTAAAGTATTGGAATGATTCTATATAATTTATAGAAAGCGCAATTACTTGCAGCTGCAATGCATAGGTGCTTAAACCAGCAAAACTGACACGAGGACCAGCGGACACACGTGAACACCTGTTCAAACAACGAGCTGTAATTCAGAACCTCTGTCAGTGTTTTCTGGGTTATAGACCAGGGCTCCTCCATTGCAGAACAGTGCACAGCAGTATGCAGAATAACTGATTCCATGTGGTAGGTGAATAACCAGGATAGTGGTTTTAATGCATGGCCCTAGGCATTATCCAATTTTCATCTGCTCCCTATCCGCCATGACAACGTTTGTGTGTAGAGGGTAAAGCAATGTCATTTGCAATCAAGGTCTGTGAGCAGCGAGTGGAAATATCTGCCCCATTTGGGCCTTATTTAAGAAGGATTAAAGAAGGGGGTGAAATTAAAAAAAGATCAAGTTGAATGTGTGCTGCCAAAAGTTTCAGATCACAGTATTTTCAGCATTAGTTGGGCACCTTAGCTTATATGAAAAGGGATATCCTTTTTTTAATGCATTTGTTTTTATTAGAACTCCATTGTTTATTTAATTCTGCTTTCACATCAAATGTGGTTTGAACTAGTACTGTCATTTTAAGATGGTGGAAGCTCTTCAGCTCTCTTAGTGGTAGTTAGTTTAATTGAGTGATGTTGCTGTTGCTTATCCTCCCACTGGGGTTCTCACTGCGAGTCAAGATTTCTAAAAATGGCCAATTCCCACTGCTGACCAACCACAGCAGAGTAATACATGAACGTTCAGTGATAAATGATCCAATCACTGTGTGAGGTTTCAGTAATCCCTGTAGGAGCACACAGTAACCACATTGGAAAACTTCATAGGTATGAGTAATTCCAAAGATGTGTTACACAGGTACATAGGTTACAAAAACGAATTTATGAAAAGTAAATATTATGCAAAAATTGTATATTATTCCAGGACATTCCTCTACTATATTCATGTTTTTGTGGTTACTATTTGAGTATTACCACTACAGTACTTTGTTATAGACTTTATTAGAGATATTGACCTGAGGGAGATCAAGCAGTGTTTACTAAACTAGTAACTTTAGTGGCAGGAACGATCATCTTACTTCTTCAGCTAATGGAATATCAATCTCAGGTCAGGTAATCTCTTAACCCTTTTGATTTTGTGTTAACAATTCCTTATGGGAAAATCAGGAGAAAAAAAAAAAGAAATGTGGGAAGTTTTCCATACATGCTCATTGGCTCACAGAACCAACCTGGAGGATTATTTTTAGGCTCCTTTTTTTTAAGCACCACTGTCTTAATATTCAGTATTCAGACTAAACAGTTTCAAATATCCCTGTTCGGTATAGTTTTGCAATTTGGATTTGGCTTCATGCATACAGAGAGATTAGTAGAGAGACAAATATTATGTTACTTACCACTGTAATTGAATGGCATAAATGGTATTTCTCTCCAAACACCTTGATTAAAAAGCAAATGTGAGCTTGTAAACTTTACACTGTGGAAACTTTACACGGTGTAAAGTTTAAAATAACAATATTGTATTGCTATCCTCATGTTTTGCTTACATGAAGAAATGTCTCAATTAAAGCTGATTGCTGAGGTTTGCTTGTCTTTATTTCTGTGTGGCAATCCATTGTGAAAGCCGCTGGCAAGTGGTAACGTATGAAAGAAAAAAGGGTTTTCAGTAAGCCCTGTATATCCTGTATGTGTGTCACATGTTTAGAGGGAGTCAACAGTAGGCTAAAGAGTGGACTGCAAAACCTAAGTTTTGTTTCTGGTTTGCTCAGTCAGTGGATCTTTTTAATTGTATGTGATTGACACCAGTGGCATGTTTCTCTCACAGACATGTGGCTGAAAGCACAATGGGTTGGTCTCACTGCACACACAATGCAACTAGACCTACAATGTCAATTTTTGTCAATGTGAAGCTGATTTATAGGATACGTGAGCTTACTGTAGAAGCAAGCATCAATAATTAAACAAATCGTCTTGAAAACCCACCTTAAATCTTGGTATAAAAGCCATTATTAAATGCAGTGGTGACAAAAACATCAATCTGTGAATAAATGTTTTTGTTGCTTTGGGTGCAAACGGTTCGCTTTTTGCTTTGTCAATAGCATTCTGTATTTAAAACAATCCTTACAGAATTAATTGTTCATTGTTGATTTTATAAGATTCAATACACCCCCACCCTTTCAGTATCAAAATATCTTGATATTGGATACAGACGTCTGAAATATGTTTGTATCAGACAGATTGAAATTGTATAACTATTAGATTTTTTTTTTTTTTTAAAGTATAGTGTGGGAACTGGGGAGGCAGGATGCTGACTGTCAGTCTTAGTTAATGTACTACATCTGGGCCGCTTAGAACGGTTCATAATGACCAATGCATGTATAATATTGGACAAGGTGCTGTAAATACAAGCTGATTTACAGCCCACTCAAGGCCATTTAAAAGCAGCCACTGTGAGCTTGGGTAGAAATCATTGGGTATCATACAGCACCCAAAATGATATTCTATATGCATTTTACAATATGAACATTTCTAAATTTCCCTCCCAGTCCTCTAAAGGGTTAAAGTCTGTGCTGGACAGTAGTGTGTTGTGTCTCTCTCTCTCTCTCTGTACAGATGCAATGCATTAAACAAGGCTGTCAGTCAGTATCCTGTCTCCCCCAGTTAAGTCCAACACTCCTCCACAGTTCTCAGAGCCTTTATCACTAAGATGTTCCATTGAAACATTTCAAAGAGACATTTTTTGGACCATCACAGCCCTTCCATCAACAGCTGAAATTCATTTCTCTCTCTCTCTCTCTTTTTTTTTTGGCACTTGACTGGATATTTTCTTTTTGATTTCCATTTAGATTTTAGACTAACACGTTAACTGCTACCTTGGAATTGCCATGTTTATGGAGCATTAAAGATTAGTGATATACATGTATACCTGTGGGACTGAGAATGATTTACAAAAAATGTGAGGACTGTGAGGACTACACCTTGCAATATGAGGCTTGATTTTCCACTTTTCCATTATTAAATTTAGTTAAAATTGCCCAGGGCATACAAAAACGAAACAAGGATGTCATTGACATTTATCCCTAGACAGACAGTGTAACCGACTGTCAGTCCATAACCTGTGCTGAAGAATGTCCTTACCACATTTCTTTACAATAGGATAAGCGTCTCTATAGATATACACATAACTGTGAAGTGTGACTTATGTACACCTGACACCACTGTAGGCCATGTGGGGGGGAAATAAATTTAATATAATATAAAAATTTAATAAAAATATAAAAATAAGTTACATTCTAAATTCTCCCACATGACTGAGCTTCCAATTGACTGATTCAATTGCTGCACAAGTTTGATTTGAACACCTCTCCATTCAGTTGTGGCCCTACGGTTGGGTGGATGTTTTTTGTGACGTGGGCGATTGACCACTAAGTCCATGAAGCTTGTGAACATAGCCTGACTTGCACTCTAGCCTGGATGTGGACTGTATTCATGAGCAAATACTTGCTTCTCTTCTGCTGTAAACCTTGAAACAAACGACACGTTTCTGGAACATTTCACTGCAATGAAATAACGGAAAACTTTCTGTGCTCATGACACACTTTGAAATAAAAAATGAATTCAAGGCCTAAGCACATTTGTGTTTCAATGTTGATGTAACCTCCATCATTCTGTGTCATTTGTATTTAGCTCATACTGTGGCTTCAAACAACATCTGTAGTCAAGCATACGGGAGAGGCACCAGAGTAGAATTTGAGATTTTTTGCCAACTCTCTTGATTTTCCCAGCTGGGCTATACTTCAATATAATTTCCCTCACTTACATCTTCTAGAAAGTTCCTTGAAATGCCCTCCCACTTAATCTCTAGCCGCTGATGGTAGTGGCCTTGGTTATATATTACATGTTTCAAATATACCAGGCCTTATTTTTATGTTTTATGTCGATGTTATCATTGCACAAGGATCTATTAAATTGAATATTGCTAATTCTTCTCAACAGGTAAAAGTCCCTTGACCAGTTTATTGGTAAAATGATGCTGCGTAATGCAATGAAACTTGGCAGGCTATAGGTAAAGGTGTGTGAACTGGTCGACTGATTTATTAATCATCTTGAATGTAATGATCTATTAATAATATACATACTAAACAATCATCTAAATAGCACAGTTAAGCTCAGAAACTGTGTTTGGTACTGATAAGGTCAGCTGTAAAGTGTGTTTGTTTTTATTTTCATTGAACTGACATAATAGCACATGCCAAAGGGCTGATACGCTTGCTCCACAAGTGTGTTGTTTAATAAACTCATGTTTAAATGCTTCAGGTATGTTTTAGTAGTGGTTTTTGTGTTAAAACTGACTAACCATGACATACAACCTTTTTCACCTGCTGGTGGGAATAGTTTATAGTCTAATGGATATTAACTCAGACTTTAGTCTTTTATCCAGATGCTTTCTGACAGCATTTATCACCACCTATTATAACTGTCCAGAAGAGCCAAGGGTTTCTGATTTTATAACTAGGTGCTTATTAGGTTGTGTGTGATTCAAACAGGACTGGAAATTGGGAACATCTATACTGTAACCCCAGATTCTTATAGGAAAATGTACAAAGATGTATTTTTATTTAGATGGTGAACATTGCTCAACATGGTTATGAAATAAGGATCCCTTTTAACAATTCTGTTCTTTGTGAAGATTATTAGAAAACCATCTCCAGATTTAGCTTTTGGCAATACCCACATCGTTATATTGGCCATGCTCTGTATGCATTGTTTGCCAGGGCAATTAGAGCATTCTTGCATTTTTCACATGAAACTTTACATGATGTTGTGTTTGTTGTTATCCACAAATTAATTTCTGGCATTGTGATAAATTCTAAAGGAAACCAAAACCATTAACTGACAACAGTATTTCATTTCTTGCTGTGGGAAACCGAGAAGTATTTTGTATCCCTTTATGTTGCTATAGAGTATTATGCTACATCACTTTTTTTTTTTTTAAATAAAAAACAATATGCTTTTGATTTCCAATTTATAAACATTTTCATAGGTCATAAATGAAATAAGCTGGCCGGTCTCAGCTGGCCTAGAGCTTTGCAATGAGGCTAAATGCACATGACTACACACACCTCTTCTTGATGGATAGGTTTGGGCTCTGTTCATCTGGGCAATCATTAACAAGACACACTGCTTTTGGTTCTCCAAACCCTCAGAAACTAAAAGTTGAGGTTATTTGGAACTAAGCTTGTTCTATTGAAAGCTATGGTTGTAAGCTGTTTAATTAGTATGAAAATATATTAAATGTAATTTTTATTTATGAAAGTAAACTTTTGCCTTCTATATTAGGCTGGCATATACAATTCAGAATGCACTAGCAATGCAGCTGGCACATTTTCTGAAGTAAAGCCCAATGTGGTTTATATATTGACCTTCAAAATTAAACTAGAATTGCAATTGCCATAGTCCCCTAGAACCAAATAACCTCAAAACAAATACCCACCAGTAGCCCTAATTTAACAAGAGCCACATTTTGAGAGGCATGTAAAATTAAAGATGCTACTCATGAGATAAAGTGTCCTAGCCCCTAGTTAATATAAAGCTGTGCAAAAAAAATATGTCTGTATTTTTCATATAATTAATATTGATCAAATCTCACGAGAGGGTGCTATTACAATATTGCTACAATTAGTTTTTGTTTTGCCTTTTCTCACTGTTAATTGGATAATAACTTAAGATACAGTGCCATCTAGTAGCTGAATGTTGTAATTGCTGTTTTTTTTAAAGGGAATGGTACTTAACACATCGTACAACACAGGTTAGTTTGGTTATAGCTAATAAAAAAAAGTAGTTTCGTGGCTAACATTACATTCCCTTTAAGTTGGCCACAGTATATTTATTTAGTAGTTGTCAAGTCTAAATACCTGAAGTTTAAAAAGGCGCACTTTTTTAGTTAATGAACAGTTAACAGCTAGCAACAGATTGTTTGTTCATGATTAGGTAATCTATAGCTACCTTTTTAATAAAAAGGTCAGCTAAATTTCACAAACATCAGGTCAATCATATTGAACTGGGCCCATCTGTTTAAAAGAACTTCAAAATATTGTAGAAATATTATTACTTTTTAAATAGGTTACTATATATGAACTAACTATTAACAAAAATGACACAATTGTTAACATGTCATGAAATGGCTCATGAACAGTTAATAAACAAAAAATAAATAAAGTCTGCCCCAATAAAACAATACCATTGAAAGAGTAGAGTGATGGAGTAGGTTTGCAATAATATATAGTGGTGGTGCAAAAACAAATCCTGTTTCGATCCTTTCTGTTTTGTGTTCAAATGCAACCCTTCCTGTCACTGGAGACCAAACCACAGAAAACAGCATCTTCCTTTTATTAATTTTTTACAGTCTTGGAATGTTCTCTTTGTCAATTCTGTGATAAATACAAAAAATGTTTCCGTCTAATTAAAAAATAAGAAGGTTTTAGTGAATGCCATAGTCCCAACAAAGTGCAGATTGACGTGTAATTGTGGCAGTGAAAATGTGGTGACAACATGCTTCATACTGAGCTCAAGGTTATTATTTGACTCTCCACTCACTCCTTTTTTTTTGTGGTTTTGTGGTTTTTATTAAAAAGGGTGATTTGGTTTCTAACCCAAAATCTCTGGAAACACTTGAAACATTCTTGCAATAATTTGCTATATTTTGCAAGTGACATTTTAGAGAATGCTTTGATGGCTAACGACAGTGACAAAGCACAATACCATTTTTTTTTTTTTTTTAGATTATTTCTTAAACCTATCCTTGAAAGTGCACCACCCCATTCCGCATATAAGGCAGACTGTTAAGAACGATATTCTAGCATTTGTGGATGTGGAATATTTCTGGTTTGTTAAAAGGTTACAAAGCATCTTTCACATTGCGTTGTGTAACATAGGCCCTGATTCCCGAAAAAAGGGACTGTTATCAGGATTTTATTATACTATAAGACAATTTTGAGAAACTACAAATGTGATTTAATCAATCGAAATGGGCTTTCAAGGAATTAAGGAATGTTTTGTCCAAGTTTCGTGGACATGGCCTAATAGGGTGGATGTTATAACACAACAACAACAACAACAACAACAACAACAACAACAAAAATAATAAATAATAATAATAATAATAATAATAATAATAATAATAATAATAATAATAATAATAATAGTAGGACAGCACGTATATCCCTAATATATTGAGTTTCACCAGTACTGTATATTATCTATAGTCTAGTTCATGGTATAGCCCTTGCATCTAAATGTCTGTTTCCCATTGAGAGTACATTGTGTATTTATATTTATGCTTGGCAATGTTCTGTAGGAAAATTACAATCAAATTCATGTATTTATATAAAAAGGAGAGATCCTAGATGAAAAGTGACTATTTGTCAATTTCCAAGCCTTTTAATGGAGTGGTGCTGTTTACCCAGATGAATTTCCCATGACAAATGTGGTCAGATCATCATTTGTGGTTGGTAACATGATCCAACTTTCTTTATAGAATAAAAACATGTAGAATAGCTATTATTCTATTTCGGCATGTGTTTCCAATTTTTCCAAACACTGTGAAGTTATTTTTACAGTGCTATTAGAAAACAATGTGCTTTGTTCGTGATATTAGCTCTAATTTTACAAAATTAAAGTTCGATGCCCACGACCAAGTTCTCAGGTCCCCTATCAAACAATTAGCCAGTCATATTTTTCCCTTTCTCTGCTGTTTTATTTCAGGATGTTTTTGTTGGCTACAGCATGGACCATAACCAGACCTAAGGTCTTTTTCCCAAGCGAGATAGCCACCCACGTCATACATCATCAGATCACTGACTGCAGGACATCTCACTTTCTCTTACTTTTTTAGTTTTGCATTAAAGATTCTAGTTGCAACGTTATGATGATACATGTGTAATATATATATTATATATATATATATATATATATATATATATATATATATATATATATATATATATATATATAGCATGCATGTGTTTTGCTCTTGTACAAACTGAAAACGACAAAACACTACATGAACATGCATAGGGTGCTGTGCGTGTTTTAATAAATTTGGGAGACCTCTTCAGTTAATTCTGATTAGGGGAAGAACCACCATAATAATTATAATTATTTTGAAAACTACCAACAACAACAACAACAACACTGTTGTTGTTGTTATTACTTTTATTTAATAATAATAATAATAATAATAATAATAATAATAATAATAATAATACCAGTACAATTTAGACGTTTAAAAGAATAGCGTTAGAGGCAGAGAAGTATTTTATTGTCCAAGTAATAGTGTATGATGAGAATGATTGTAAAGACTTCAATACTTACACAGACTTACAGCTCCCCCTATTGGAATCCTAATGAGTTTTAACCCTCGTCTCTATGTAGGCTGCAATAACACCCTGCGCAGTGTTGTTTAACAGGAATAACTTGAATGGAAAAACTGTCAGAGTGAAAGATGAAAAAATGAAAGTTACTCTTCTGTTTGAATTAAATAAAAAGGGCCATGGCAGTTTAACTGTATGGGTGTTTTTTAACAGTAGTATGTAATGCATTTTAAGCACCCTTTCTGGTTTGTATTGTTTGATTCTGCAGATCTACTGTGATCTGAATAAACATTTTTGCTCTTTTCTGAAAGGTAATGCTGAAAGCGTCATGATGACATTTACAATAATAATTACTGTATAGCCAAACAGTTACACCATCTTCACTGATATCAAGTTATAATACAATTCTAGAAGTATAAAGAATGAAGAAAGAATGATATTAAGTCTACGAACACATAAATAAATAATTGCATTTCTCTTTTTTTATTTGTAATGATGCCCTGTGCTGTACAGTGATTATCCAACCAAACCAGGTATGTACTGTTCAGTATCCTGTAATAACAAATCTATTATGTTTTTACTGGCCAGTGCCAGCCACGACCCCCAGTAGAAATGAGGCATAAGGGATCTAGTCCAAAATATACCATAAAAACACATTTTTAAGATGTCATTGTTTCTGTTAATAATAGCGATAACACCCTGTTCTGAGTCATAAACTATTTGCAGGTAATGGTCACTGTGTTGAGCATTAATGCTTTGAACTGCTAATGTGGTACCGCTCAGCTTTTATTTTACATATACAGTTACACAGAGCTTGAGGAGCACAAAGGAGCTGTGAATTGTGTTTCTTTCTTTCAGTTTGATAAGAATCTAGCTGTTATTGTAATGATGTTGCAGTTGGTTTGAATGTTATTTTCTTAGGGACATTTCCACCATCTCGTGTATCAAAGCAAAAAGCTTGAAACTCAGCCACATTCTTTGTGACCGAGATTATGACAATAAATGCGCTTTGAAGTCAATGCCCATTTAATTTTTTTTTTTTTTTTTTTAACTTTACTACTGTTTGTTTTATTTGTACATTTAAACATAAATCTTGGGGGATGAACGAAGAAATGTGACCGCGACCACAAATTTTAAGCATCCAGACTGGCAGCAGTCGATGGTCAAGGCAGGTAGCAGCAATCATATGACTAAAGAAAGTGCCATTTTATTAAATAAACTGAAGATAATAAACAAATAAAAGTCACCTAAATACAGGCATCTAACAAAAGTCAGCTTTCAGTTTCAGGGCTTTGTGAGGACACAGAAGGCCACTCTTCCCCGTTAAGCCTCACTTGACCTGTTGACTGTCAGGTTAAACTGGTATTAAACACTTGTTTAACCTGACCACAATTCACACCTATGTTTCTAATCCTCTACAGTTAGGACAAGCTTTTAAACCAATACATTTTTACACATATGGTTGGTCTACCAGAAACCACACAATAAATGCCGTGTTTGTGTCACAACCAGACTAAAACATGTATTTATTAATGAGACCAATGGGTTAATATAAAATACTAAGCTTGTTTTATCGTTGCAAATCTAAATACATTTTACTATATTCACTATTTACCCCAGTACATAGTGATGTAGATATGTTTAAATAGCTATGTGTATTCATTTAATAATAATAATAATAATACTTTTTTTATATATATAGTGTCTTTCATATTGGACCACCATCACAAAGTGCTTTACAGAGGTAGGGTGTGAACTGTGCATTATATGCAGAGTCATTTACAATAGGACACTGATTTAACATCTCATCTGCATGATGGAGCACAAGGAGATTAAATGATTTGCTCAGGGTCACACAGCGAGTCAGTGAGTGGCAGGGTGGGATTTGAACTGATGACCTTTTGATTATGAGCTCTGGACTTTCACCACCGGACCACACTGCCTCCTAATATAATATGTAAGAACTTCTTTAAGAGTTCTTATATATTACATTTTCTTGATAGTTAACATTACAGTTATATATTTTGTCTGTCCGTGTCTCAAGAAAAATGAAAATATATTTTTATATCTTTAGACAGGCTCTGAGACTAGCATTTTTCTCCATTGACGGCCTGGAGTCAGTAATGTGACAGATGCCTGAAGGTGTCTTGTAGGGTTGTGGCTCATTCCTCTTGGAGTAGTCTGTGACTGGGTGAACAGGGTGGGCAGATTGTGGCCACAAAGGTGTTGTTTTTTTCTTTTTCCACAGGTGGTCAAGCAAGGAAGTTGACTGAGGTCATAGACAATACCAGCACTGTGGAGGGCTGCAAGATTATCTTGTATGTCAGACCAGGGTAAACAGAAGGCTCTGCGATCCCGAAATTAGCTACCACCGGGTGCTCCCTAAGCACATGCAAATTGGGGCCTATTTGCCTTTGTTTGAATTGAATGCATGCAGGATCTGAAATTGAATTAATTTGAAAGTGCCTGTGAGTAGCTCTGTGTGGGAGGTTGAAATGAATTAGTTGGAGAAGCTAATAACACCGCATTTATAGGCATTGTGGTCCATGAATGGCCTGAGCTCTGTCGTAAAATGACAGCTGAGACTCAAAGCATAATGGTGCTGCAAAAATCACAATCTTACAGCAGTTGAACATTGATTCTTGTTTCTTTACATGACTGTTCAACTCTGCTTTCAGTTAGCTGTATGTTCACAACTGAATCAGATCCTTAATTAGTTCATTGCCAGTTAGCAGGTTCAATTAACTATTTTAGAACCTGCTTGGAGTAAAAACCTGAACTGGTGTGGATCTTGAGGGCCAGAATTGAGTACCACTGACATGGGGTCTTCCTAATTTCGGTCTTTCAAATTGAGTCCCTCCAGTATGGCGCATAGAATTGTAGTTCCTTCATAAATTTCAATTTATTTGTGCAGCTTCTTTTAAAATTCAAGCTGTACTCTCATTACAGATTTCCACTTTAACCACTGTAGGCAACTAAAACACTGCCCTGCCCCTTCTACATTCCAGATCACTTAATAAAAAACGCCTGCTGCTGAGATACGCCTTCTTGAGAAATTGAATCTTTAGGACTGAGCAACATAGTTTCAAATACCCTTTTATTGTGTCTTTTCAATTTTTTTGCAGTCACTCTGAGTGGTTTATGAGCAATAGAAAAAATCCCTGAAGGAAACTTTAATCACAGCAGCCTCATCAGGTGAAACATTTGTGACGCTCATACATTCCACAGTATTTCCATCGCGTCCATAAATCAAGACTGGGGGAAAACACAGAGGATGTTTGTGTGATGCAGAGGAACAGAGCATAGGAAGTCGTCACTGAAGCTTTATCTCCAGGTTCATTACCTTGTGCTGGTCTGCTATAACAAGACCAGGGAACCAGCCTAACCACTCCACAGTGTGTAATAGATATTTCCTTTATTATTTGTCTGTTAGTACTATGCATATAGCCTTGAAATCAGCTCTTGGCATCTTACAAATATGGAATCAAATATTAATTAAACTACTGGGAATATGGCACTTACAACCAGTCAGAATGAATGCAGAAATCCTACAAATATCACTAAACACTTGTACTATTCACTCTTTTATCAACCTGTAGATGCATTTCTACTCAAGAGCAATGCTTCCCAACTCCCGTCCTTAGAGATCACTGCCAGTCCTGGTTTATTTTTTAATAGAGAGTTTAATAGTTATTTAAATTCTGCATTTCTTTCAAGAACATCCAACACAGCACTTGCAGCCTCTTCAGCTTGGATATGCTAATTAGTTTGTGTGCACGACCAGACTACAATACAAAACAAACTGGAAACAAAAACCTGCTCCAGAACTGAATCGAGGCGTGCATCCTTCCACAACACTGAGAGACGCAATCCACTTGTTGGATAGAACATACACATTCAGTTTGACAGAATACAGAATTATATTTGTATTGTTTGTTTGCTTGTTTCTTCTTTCAGGAATAGTTTGTCTAACCAGGTTTTGGAGATCACTGATGGTCAAAAAGTTCTATGTCATGACATTTTTCAGAGTAAAAAACATAGTCTGGTTGTTTTTATGAGGTTGAATGCTTTTTCCTCTGGTATGTTTGTGAAAGCGTGCACATCTTAGAAGGGATAGTCTTCTTAAAGTTAACCAGACAATGCAAACTGCAAGCATGTCCTTCACCTGAAAAACACCCAGGCTTCTGACTTTTACTGACAGTGTTGAGCAGGCTGCTGACTAAGTGTATTTGAAAGACAGCATTAACTACTTAAAAACCCTCTCGTGGTCTCAGCACTTTTGAATACTTTATTGAAAGCTGGAACAGTTTTGTAGAGAAGTGCATGTCAATCACTGCCATTACTCAGTGGCAAAAAGCGAAATCATTTTTGAAGGATCTGATTACCAAATGGTTCCCCCCCTTTCAGCAATCTCTTTATCCATGGGTTGTTTCATCAGATGTGCCACTGTAATTGAGTTGGCTCCCGTGGGTGAAGCACATTCGGTGACTTTAAGTGCTGTCTCTTGTCACGTTGTATTTTCCCTCACAATTTTTTTTTTGCTTGTTTTTGTCTGCTCTCCAGAGGGAGACACATCAAGTTGATATGAGCCCACATTTGAACGTTACCAAAAATCAGTCTCATATTTTCTATAAGCTTTGTTGGCTAGGAATCAAAGCTGACATGCACCTGCTTGTCTTGAGTTCCAGTGCTGATGGCTCCACTCCCTTTTGAAATGGCTGTGATTTATTCCCCATGACAAACTGTGCTATTATGGACATATTTTGATGCAAGCCAGGAATCTGCTGCCACGGAGGATTTCTAGAATAAAAATGCAGTTTCTCTCTCGCTCTCAGAGACCTGGTTATTTGCTGCTCTGCCTCCTGATAGAGATGGTGTTAATCACAGGCTCCAAAAGGCCATTAAGACACCCATTGATATGACCTTGGTGGCGTCAGCTCAGTCATTGGAGACAGCATGTCGCATTACTTTTACTCAAAAACCGTGAACAAGTTCAAACACACTATGATAACATCTTTGGGTTTATTTTCTTTCTTTTTGTTGATTGCGCGGTAACTGAAGTGAAACTTAGCAGAAATGAACTGCACAATCTTAGGGATTTATGATATATTTCTGTGTATTTTTCAAGATGCGGAATACAAAAACATAACCAAACACTGGCCTTTATGAACCAGTTTGCTGTGGAAAAAAAAAAAAAACACCAGAAACGAAACTGAAGAAAGCCATCTGTGAAGCAGTGTTCTGTGTCTCTGTGGAAATGCCACATAGTGTTTTAATGCTATCTTGATGATGGGAGCCTGATGGTCCATAGCATGTTGTGACCTTTTGTTTTGTACCTCCATCTGCTAAGTTTCATTAAGGTAAATATATTCTCCAAAAATAAGTTACAAGTGGCGGAGTTCCTTTATAAGCACCCTGTAGATTTCCCCAGTTTATTTTTTAAGGTTAGGATTGTAATGAATACAATTAGCATAAGTTTTTTTTTATTACTTCAATAGGCCTCCTCCACGTTGGTCTCATGTTTTCATTACTAGAGCCTCACCAGGTTAACAACGGTATTGGAAGTCAATACCATTAATGGTTTTATATATTATATATATATATATATATATATATATATATATATATATGTGTGTGTGTGTGTGTGTGTGTGTGTGTGTGTGTGTGTGTGTGTGTGTGTGTTTTCATGGTGCTTTGCTAGTGCTGTTAAGAGGTTGCCTGTCCACACTACATAAAGTTCTGTGTCTCTCCTCAACAAAATGTATGAAATGTAGCTTCTTTTAGTAATTCTAAACATAGGATCTGTGTATTTGTTCACTAGGATTGACACACTCATTCCTCAATGATGTCTGTTGGTTTCGCAGTGTTCAAAGCTACCTTAAATTCTGTTGACAAATGCTATACAAGCCAAAACATGCTGTCTGGAATAAGCCTAACCTTGTTCTTACAATAGTAAATGCATTGCATGACGCTGAACAGAGAACTCCTCCTTGTACATTATGGTGTTGAATTTGTAAAGAAAAGGAAGTCTGCAAAAAGCACCAGGTCCTTCATTTGGGGCATTTTGTCATCTTAATGTATTCAAGCAATGTTGTTAATCTTCAATTATAGAATTATGTTAGCCATTCTCCTTCTACTAATTTGGCACATTTCTTTGTCTGGAACCAAGCAAGAAGAAAAATTTTAAAAAAGTTATGAATCTGCAAAGCATTATCAAGTTATTGAAAACAATGCTTATCCCAAATCAGCAACACAGAAATGCACATGTCAGCTTTGGTACTTTTCAAAGTACTCATTCATATGAAAGCCATATCGAAGATGTATTTTAAGTGGCTATAGAAAGAGTGTATATTCTAAAGGGACACACAGGTACAGTGAAGTGTTTTTTGGGATGGGTGTGTTATACTGGAATGCTGTCACGATGCAGGTAGAACAGGTTAGGTGCATAGCAAGGAGTGAATTTAAACTCTGATAAAACCTGCAGCAGTGGTGAGATATTTTCATGAGGCTAATTATACAAAAGGGACTTTACAACAAGACCATATGGCTGCTGTGATACCAGAGGAAAGAGAGACAGGAAACACACAAAGCCATTCCATTCCTACACGTAATAAGGAATATTTTAGTTACGGGGGGTGGGCTGTAGGAAAGTAACAACAATAAAGGCCAATACCATACGGTGTGCCTCACACTATTTACAAATCAATCAACTTTGATATACTAAATATGTATTTGTAATTACTGAAAATATGTGTATCATCTGCTGGAAGCTTGTTATATTCTATCTGGAGTAAAACATAACATTCTGAAAAAAGTACACTTTGTAAGCGGGGGTAATATATATATATATATATATATATATATATATATATATATATATATATATATATATATATATATATATATATTGTCAACACTTCACACTTATTATTTTAACTAAGCTACTCACCTCTCAACTTGTTAACCATACCTTTACGTCAGAGTGACGTTTGATTTTTTGTGCATATAAAATTACAATTCCCAGCATGCACAGTAGTATTATAGTTTATGTTAATACGCATCCTCCGCCCCCTAACGTCTATGACGTTTCAAAGACGTATTCGTAGTAACCTGACCTGCCCTACTGCCGCTGTATGAGCTGGAGAGTTTCGGGGGAGTTCTGGGTAGTGTTGGTACGAGAAATCCAAGGCCATCGGCTGGTTTTGACGGACTAGACGGCGGGTTACTGAGGAAAGCCCCTTTTAGAGAGACGAGATGTTGAATATGTGGAAAGTGAGGGAGCTGGTGGATAAAGCGTGAGTATTCTTGAAATTTCAAAGCCGAAATGTGTTCTTGTTATTGTGAGGCCCCTGGTTCTACCTGTTCAAGAGAGACACGTAACCAGGCGCTGACGTCACGCCGTGGACTCAGCTGATTCTGGTCCATCATGGCTACCCCGATAGACTTTCAGAGAAAAGCACGGAAATACTGTAACGTCTCCCGTCTCTGCGCTCCAGTTGCTTAAAACTTGAATGTATGCACAATTAGCCCCCTATTCGAAGAACAACAAACGTAAACACTCACAATGTATTAACCATTGTATTCGCCCATTCAGTTTCAGAACTCGCAGATCTGTTCTAAACATTATGAATAAATAAATAGCCACTGTTCTGTCTGTAAACGAAACGACTGCAAAAAAAAAAAAAAAAAAAAAACTGTAACGCTAGGCCTTAAAGTGGTGTTTAGTTAATGTCGTATAGCAGTGAAATATTGCCCAATATATAATAAATACCTGTAATATGTATATTTCACTTACCAAGTTCAGTTGACATTAAACGTGGAGGCGTGTTTATGTGATTACTTGCAATATTTTATTATCAGTTAAACGACACCGATGTTGTTAACGTGCCTTAACATCTCTACTTCGTTTAACTGATAAGAATGTAAATACGATTAACATAACTTTCATTATGTATGTACGTGTTACAAGAATATTAAACATTGAGAATGGTAGGGGAAACTAACAAGTCACATGCTGTTACAGTTAGAAAATAAATATATTTTGTTTTAAAAAATAGGATAACACAGCACTGAAATCTGTATTGCAAAAAACTAATATCATCAAGATGTGGTATTGTAATCAATTAGGTAAAGGATTTAAAACTTTCCAGCAATATGAAACCCAATTCAAAAGATGTCTGGCACATTGACATTTTCATTACCAGTACTGGTTCTTTCAAAGTGTCTGCACTGTTGCACAATTATACTTAAATAAATAAACAATGTTGTAGCTACAAAGTGTCGACTTTGAGGCTGTCTATTAAAAGGTAATTCTTTATTTATTATTATTATTATTATTATTATTATTATTATTATTATTATTATTATTATTTAAACCTGCAAATGTCAGTTAAGTTTACTATAGATACATCCAAAGCATGTGTTTGTTTTTATATATTTAGGTACAAACTAGGTTCCTGTTGCTTTTTAAGTTATCCATGAAGCAGATGTATGTTATGACAGCCAAATAGCCCCCCCCCCCCCCCCCCCCTTTTTTTTTTTTTTTTTAAATCTTTTATATTAGAATGGCTGCAGAAGCACATTATTCTGTTATCTCCCAGGTTTCTCTTTTCAGTGTTGTGGAGTACTGTGCCACTGCTCCCAAGCATATAGGAGGGCTTTGCTAAAGAACTGACAACTACTTCTGATGATGGGTTTTGTAATCCAGATTGGATGGAGAGTGCTGCTGAGACATTTGGTCGGAATAATATGTTTTCTACACTGATAAGTCGTCGATATTAGATAAACGACAAGCCTAGATTTGTGTGGTGACTGTATTCTTATTCAGAGAGGTCTGTGACTTGCCAGTAGTATGATCTCCTTTTAAACTTTCCTGCCCTGAACAGCATTGTTTCTGGATTGTTATTCAGTTTCTAGAAGATTCCATTGAGCAGTAAGCAATGTTTTTGTTTAAACTGATCCTGCTGGCTTACCTTTATGTCTGATTTGAATTTCACAACTTCTGTAATTGTTTCTACATGTCAACATTCTGTTTAAACTGTTAATGGGAGCTATAATTCTCTGCTAAAATTGTAATCCAGATTTTAAAAAGAATCCAGTTTTCCCTGTTTAACAGTGCTGCTGATTGGGCAATCAAGATTAGCGCTCAGAAAGGCGGCTCTTGGGTTACATTAGGCTGGGCAATAACAAAGGTTTTGTTTTAAAGAGGTGCAAATCACACAAGCTTGCTTTTGAAAAGTGTTTCGCCATAGTGTGTATGATGACTTAGGCCTTAACAGTTAATAGCACACCTTGAGAAGTTATTCTTTTTTTTTTTTTTTTCAATTTATCACCTTTTTTTTTATTCAAGGTCTTTTTTGATGACCTTGTCAACAGCATGTACTGTAATAGCATGATCTGATTGTTTTTTATTTAAAAGATGGGCCAAAACCTTGAGCTTTACCCCCAGTGGCAAAGTGAATGAGCTACTGTAAACAAAGGGACTTGCTGTACCAAATAGTATCGCCGCCTTCTGAGGAAGTTACAACATTGTTATCCTAACACATTTACAATTGTATTCATTTTTCAGTTTTTCTGTTGAACAGTGAAACACGGACTGGTAACTGTTTAACCCGTTAATGTAGCCATCATTTCTTTTGGAACATGGCATTGACATATTTTGTAAATCTACTAACTCGTCTCAGTCCGTTTATTTATTTTTTATTATTATTTTTATTTTGGTAAACAGCCGTGTATTTGGCATTTGGATGTTATCATCAGACATGTCTGTTACTTTTGTTGTTGATTATTTAAAATATAGTAGTTTTAGCAATATATTAGAAAATTCTTTCAGCACAGAATCAGAATCTGGATTGTCTATTTCTGTACAAACATGTTAGTCAGGTGCAATAACAAGAGGCTGTTGACAGCACTGAGCGTTCTTAGCTTGGCATTCAGAGTGGTCTTTTACAGTACTCGAGTTCGTAGATGTTGACCCTTGATATTTAAATAGTTTAAGTGCCTTGTCAATACAATAACTTTCTCAAGATGTAATGATTCGTCTTAAATTGAAGTAATGTCATAATCTGATTATTTGACTTGGTCAAACCAAAACAATTACCTGAACAAAAGTGTGTAGTGTACAACTGTTTAATGTAGTGGTTCAAAAACTTGCAATTTAATAACTCCCACTTCTGTTCAATTAAACAAAACCTGGCTGGAGCATGGCTCGGGACTACTGAATTTAATATTTAATCATCTGGTTGGAACAACGTCCCTGTACTGATCCATCAATGGTCTAAAGACTATCATTTCTTCCACACTCAACAGTATGCTAGCATTTTGAATTGTGTATTGCAGTTTTCTTTCCTTTTTTCTTCTTTTTTGGGGGAGGGAAAGCGGGTAAGTTCCATTGCTTCAAAGGCTATTGTATCTGTTAGGTTGGTGCAGAAGCATGTTAATAGTTGTCTGGAGATGGGTGTGGTTTCTTTCACTTGCTGCTTTCACAACTTAACAGCCAATGTTCTCTCCACAATGCAACAGCGTACTGGCCCTTGAGAACTGAAACATCCATCTTCAATCCAGGTGGAGTAGTTGTAGGTGTTTGACATATTTCCATACAGAGAGATGTAGGCACCAGTCCAGATAAGGTTTTGGGTGACTGTGAGTAAAAAGTAATATTACCTTGAAGAGTATTTTCAATAAATGCTGTCCATACTTTAATGCTAATGTATGAGTTATGCATTAACTACAACCTTACATTTTAACTGTAATGTTACTTTGAACTAATGTACAACATTTTTGACTTTGCAATAAAAATAAAAAAGTTATTCTTATTTCCTTTATCGACCAGGAACAATATGGCTGTGAAGCAAAAAAACCACAGAAACAGAACATATTTTCCAATGCTGCAGATGGAATATAGGCCTACTTGCGTACTATATATTTATAAACACACGATAATATTGTATTTCCTATTGATCGCCTTACTATAGCAATATAAAGCATCTTGACTTTCTCCAAACAGAATATTGTATTTATTATATAGAATTACCTCCCAGTAATTTGGTTGACAGGTTGGTTGACATTGGTAGGTTAGGTTAAGGGGCTTTATTCTTTCTTTCTTATTGTCTTTTAGGAGAAAATTTGTCAGTTGAATTGAGAATTATTTTTTCGATGGGAGACCCAAAATTTCTTCTGGGACATAAAAACATAAAGTTTACAAACGAGAGGAAGCCACTTGGCCCATCTTGCTCGTAGGTAAAACCTTCAGTTTTTTGTTTTTAGTTGAGTGTCATGGACCCTCAACAGGAAAAAGTTCTGGAGAGCCCTGGTCCAGACAGGAGGTAGGTTCTTGTTTTGGATGAATTATCTTCCACACCTTGGGTCAGATGGGTGCCTCTGTCGCAGGGGTTGGCCTTCCTTGTCCAGCTTATCATTCCAACCCTGTTCTGAAATGTTTAAATAAACCAGTTTACCCCATTCCAGGTGTA
Organism: Polyodon spathula; assembly: GCF_017654505.1. Lineage (NCBI taxonomy): Eukaryota > Metazoa > Chordata > Actinopteri > Acipenseriformes > Polyodontidae > Polyodon > Polyodon spathula. The sequence continues at coordinate 31,518,750 of NC_054545.1, read as the reverse complement.
TTTTATTTAACCTGTGTAACCTTGTACAGTAACTGGAGAGCTTTTAATATGAACTGTCCAGTAGAATTGGCATTCTGTCATGTAATAGCTTGGATAGTCTTCCGGATACTGCTCTATATACAGTAGGCCCTTGATTGAACAGCCTCAGTACAGCACTAACTGTTAATGCACACTTGCTTTATTCTATTGTCCTGCTTCAAAGCTGTTCCATAACGTAAATACATTTTCATTTTCTAGAGAACTTTGGCTCTGGGTAGGTTTGTAAATGAATGGTTGCGATCTCTATATTTTGATTTTAACAACTGAGGGAGCAGTTCAGTATGAACCAGGAAATAGCTTTCTCATTTCCTCCCCTGCATTGCTATAACTCGTCAGTGGATAGCAGGATGTTATCTTTGGCTGACTGTTGCAAAGTGTAAAGTAACTATATTACAAGACTGTTCTACTTTTTACTCATTGGATTAAGACCTGACTGAAAGCCAAAAACCTTTGAATGCATAACATTCAAGAGATAGAACTGCAGTGCCTCACGACGGCATGGATTCTGCCTGCATTGTGATTTCTTTTGGCCAAAGGAGTGTGTTAAACTATGGGAGAGATGGAGATTCCTTC